>NC_056442.1:44045168-44345168 GCF_018296145.1 Oncorhynchus tshawytscha
GGTGACAGTGGGATGACAGACTGGATGACTGGTATAGAGGGGGAGGTGAATAGTGGGATGACAGACAGTATGACAGGTGGATGAGAAGGGGAGGTGACAGTGGGATGACAGGCTGGATGACAGGTGAATCAGAGGGGGAGCAAAGCAGTGAGATGCAGTGGGATGACAGACAGGATGACAGGTGGATGAGAGGGGGAGGTGAACAGTGGGATGACAGACAGGATGACAGGTAGATGAGTGGGGGAGGTGAGCAGTGGGATGACAGACAGGATGACAGGTGGAGGAGAGGGTAGGTGAACAGTGGGATGACAGACTGGATGACTGGTATAGAGGGGGAATAGGTGAATAGTGGGATGACAGACAGTATGACAGGTGGATGAGAAGGGGAGGTGACAGTGGGATGACAGACAGGATGACAGGTGGATGAGAGGGGATGTGACAGTGGGATGACAGACTGGATGACTGGTGGATGAGAGGGGAGCTGACAGTGGGATGACAGACTGGATGACTGGTGGATGAGAGGGGGAGGTGACAGTGGGATGACAGACTGGATGACAGGTGGATGAGAGGGGGAGGTGACAGTGGGATGACAGACTGGATGACAGGTGGATGAGAGGGGGAGGTGACAGTGGGATGACTGGTGGATGAGAGTTGGAGGTGAGCAGTGGGATGACAGACAGGATGACAGGTGGAGGAGAGGGTAGGTGAACAGTGGGATGACAGGCTGGATGACAGGTAGATGAGTGGGGGAGGTGAGCAGTGGGATGACAGACAGGATGACAGGTGGAGGAGAGGGTAGGTGAACAGTGGGATGACAGGCAGGATGACAGGTGGATGAGAGGGGGAGCAGAGCAGTGAGATGCAGTGGGATGACAGACTGGATGACAGGTGGATGAAAGGGGGAGGTGACAGTGGGATGACAGACTGGATGACTGGTGGATGAGAGGGGAGGTGACAGTGGGATGACAGACTGGATGACTGGTGGATGAGGGGGGTGAGGTGACAGTGGGATGACAGACAGGATGACAGGTGGATGAGAGGGGGAGGTGACAGTGGGATGACAGACTGGATGACAGGTGGATGAGAGGGGAGGTGACAGTGGGATGACAGACTGGATGAGAGGGGGAGGTGACAGTGGGATGACAGACTGGATGACTGGTGGATGAGAGGGGGAGGTGACAGTGGGATGACAGACTGGATGACTGGTGGATGAGGGGGAGGTGACAGTGGGATGACAGACAGGATGACAGGTGGATGAGAGGGGAGGTGACAGTGGGATGACAGACTGGATGACAGGTGGATGAGAGGGGAGGTGACAGTGGGATGACAGACTGGATGACTGGTGGATGAGGGGAGGTGACAGTGGGATGACAGACTGGATGACAGGTGGATGAGAGGGGGAGGTGACAGTGGAATGACAGACTGGATGACTGGTGGATGAGTGGGGGAGGTGAGCAGATAATAAGACAGTAATACACAGAGAAGTTTTTCACCGATGTGCTAACTAGAAACTACTAGGGGGTAAGAGAGGGGAGATGGTTCATTTCACAAGACAAAGTGGTATCATTTTCTGATGCAGTCAAAACCACATGTTTTGGGGGGAATGAGCTGTTGACAAGAGAAATGTGATTATTATGGATGGTTCCTGCCAGCTAGATCTGTTGAGAGAGAAGGAGAGAGGTGTGTCTCATTCACATGTCTATGTGTCATGTTTTCCTGCCCTGGATTCACAATGATCTAATGGAAACCGTGGAGATGGAGGGAATAGCTCATATTTACACTGGAGACTTAATTCAGGAGGCCATCTTTATTTAACAGAAGGCCTTATTAATGAATGAAAAATGAACAACAGGAGACTACAGACTATTTGTTGCATCATCATTCCCTGGGTTTGGTTGGATGTTCAGTCAGTGGGCGTTGCTCTCACCTCTTTGGGGACAGGGTGCAGTCGATGGCAGGCCGCTTGGTTTTGGGGATGGCGTAAAGGGGGTAACGGTCGCCATGGCGAATCATCACCTGGACAGACAGCAGCTTGTAGTCCACAGGGCTGTGTCCTGGGAGGGGAGAGAAGCACGTATATTCATCAACACCACCATCATCATCATCACCACCATCATCAACATCCCCACCACCATCATCACCACCATCATCATCACCACCACCACCACGACCATCATCAACATCACCACCATCATCACCACCACCATCACCATCAACACCACCATCATCATCACCATCATCATCACCACCATCATCATCACCATCATCACCACCATCTCATCACCACCATCATCATCATCACCATCATCACCACCACCACCACCATCACCACCATCATCACCACCATCATCACCACCAACATCATCATCATCACCACCATCATCATCACCACCACCACCACGACCATCATCAACATCACCACCATCATCACCACCACCATCACCATCAACACCACCACCATCACCATCATCATCACCACCATCATCATCACCATCATCACCACCATCATCACCATCATCCTCACCAACATCATCATCATCATCACCATCCTCACCACCATCACCACCACCATCATCATCACCACCATCATCATCATCATCACCATCCTCACCACAATCACCACCACCATCATCACCACCACCATCATCACCACCATCATCACCACCATCACCACCATCACCACCACCACCACCATCATCACCATCATCGTCGTCATCACCATCATCACCATCATCACCACCACCATCATCACCACCATCAACATCACCATCACCACCATCATCACCATCATCGTCGTCATCACCATCATCACCACCATCAACATCACCATCATCACCAACATCACCACCACCACCATCACCATCATCGTCATCACCATCATCACCATCATCACCACCACCATCATCACCACCATCAACATCACCATCACCACCATCACCATCATCACCATCATCACCATCATCGTCGTCATCACCATCATCACCACCACCATCATCACTACCATCACCACCATCAACATCACCATCACCACCATCATCACCATCATCGTCGTCATCACCATCATCACCATCACCACCATCAACATCATCACCACCATCATCATCATCACCACCACCACCACCACCACCATCATCACCATCATCGTCGTCATCACCATCATCATCACCATCATAGAAGAAGTAGTGCTTGTAGCTGTGGCTGTAAGCCTCATTTTGGTAGTGATAGTTATGATTTATAAAAAAATACATTCTTGGCTTTTTCTTGGTGTATTACACCAACACAATATCAGAGGACAGCTTTACAGATAACCTTGAAGTATGTGAAACAAGTGACTCCAATCCTTATTGATAAATCTGAAGTGTTGCCGTCATGAGTCTGTGAGAGAGTGCATGGTTTGAAGTTAGTAGTTGTCTATTGACTGACAGAGACAAACCATTCCAGCAGTCAGATGTTCTTCCATACCACAGTGGCCATGAATCATCTGACCTGTCATGACCCTTTATCCTCTTTATCCTTTAACCATGACCCTTTATCCGCTCTAATCCTCTAACCATGACCCTTTATCCTCTCTATCCTCTAACCATGACCCTTTATCCTCTAACCATGACCCTTTATACTCTCTATCCTCTAACCATGACCCTTTATCCTCTATATCCTCTAACCATGACCCTTTATCCTCTCTATCCTTTAACCATGACCCTTTATAATCTCTATCCTCTAACCATGACACTTTATCCTCTCTATCCTCTAACCATGACCCTTTATACTCTCTATCCTCTAACCATGACCCTTTATCCTCTAACCATGACCCTTTATACTCTCTATCCTCTAACCATGACCCTTTATCCTTTATCCTCTAACCATGACCCTTTATCCTCTATCCTCTAACCATGACCCTTTATCCTCTCTATCCTCTAACCATGACACTTTATCCTCTCTATCCTAACCATGACCCTTTATCTCTCTATCCTCTAACCATGACCCTTTATCCTCTCTATCCTATCCTAACCATGACCCTTTATCCTCTCTATCCTCTAACCATGACACCTTTATATCCTCTAACCATGACCCTTTATACTCTCTATCCTCTAACCATGACCCTTTATCCTCTAACTACCCTTTATCCCTAAACCATGACCCTTTATCCTCTCTATCCTCTAACCATGACCCTTTATCCTCTCTATCCTCTAACCATGACCCTTTATCCTCTCTATCCTCTAACCATGACCCTTTATCCTCTCTATCCTCTAACCATGACCCTTTATAATCTCTATCCTCTAACCATGACCCTTTATCCTCTAACCTGACCCTCCTCTAACCATGACCCTTTATCCTCTCTATCCTCTAACCATGACCCTTTATCCTCTATCCTCTAACCATGACCCTTTATCCTCTCTATCCTCTAACCATGACCCTTTATTTATCCTCTAACCATGACCCTTTATCCTCTATCCTCTAACCATGACCCTTTATCCTCTCTATCCTCTAACCATGACCCTTTATCCTCTCTATCCTCTAACCATGACCCTTTATCCCTTTGACCCTTTATCTCTCTATCCTCTAACCATGACCCTTTATCCTCTAACCATGACCTTTATACTCTTCTATCCTCTAACCATGACCTTTATATCTCCTAACCATGACCCTTTATCCTCTATCCTCTAACCATCCTCTAACCATGACCCTTTATACTCTCTATCCTCTAACCATGACCCTTTATCCTCTCTATCCTCTAACCATGACCCTTTATCCTCTATCCTCTAACCATGACCCTTTATACTCTCTATCCTCTAACCATGACCCTTTATACTCCCTCTAACCATGACACTTTATCCTCCTAACCATGACCCTTTATCCTCTCTATCCTCTAACCATGACCCTTTTATCCTCTCTATCCTCTAACCATGACCCTTTATCCTCTCTATCCTCTAACCATGACCCTTTATCCTCTCTATCCTCTAACCATGACCCTTTATCCTCTCTATCCTCTAACCATGACCCTTTATCCTCTATCCTCTAACCATGACACTTTATCCTCTCTATCCTCTAACCATGACTTTATAATCCTCTATATCCTATGACCCTCTCTATCCTTTATGACCCTTTATAATCTCTATCCTCTAACCATGACCCTTTATCCTCTCTATCCTCTAACCATGACCCTTTATCCTCTCTATCCTCTAACCATGACACTTTATCCTCTCTATCCTCTAACCATGACCCTTTATCCTCTATCCTCTAACCATGACCCTTTATCCTCTCTATCCTCTAACCATGACCCTTATCCTCTAACCATGAACCTTTCCTCTATGACTTTATCCTCTATCCTCTAACCATGACCCTTTATACTCTCTATCCTCTAACCATGACCCTTTATACTCTCTATCCTCTAACCATGACCTTTATCCTCTCTATCCTCTAACCATGACCCTTTATCCTCTCTATCCTCTAACCATGACCCTTTATACTCTCTATCCTCTAACCATGACCCTTTATACTTTATCCTCTAACCATGACCCTTTATACTCTCTATCCTCTAACCATGACCCTTTATACTCTCTATCCTCTAACCATGACCCTTTATCCTCTCTATCCTCTAACCATGACCCTTTATACCTCTCTATCCTCTAACCATGACCTTTATCCTCTAACCATGATCCTCCTAACCATGACCCTTTATATACTCTCTATCCTCTAACCATGACCCTTTATCCTCTCTATCCTCTAACCATGACCCTTTATCCTCTCTATCCTCTAACCATGACCCTTTATCCTCTCTATCCTCTAACCATGACCCTTTATACTCTCTATCCTCTAACCATGACCTTTATCCTTTATCCTCTAACCATGACCCTTTATACTTATCCTCTAACCATGACACTTTATCCTCTAACCATGACCCTTTATACTCTCTATCCTCTAACCATGACACTTTCCTCCCTCTATCCTCTAACCATGACCCTTTATACTCTCTATCCTCTAACCATGACCCTTTATCCTCTCTATCCTCTAACCATGACCCTTTATACTCTCTATCCTCTAACCATGACCCTTTATACTCTCTATCCTCTAACCATGACCCTTTATCCTCTCTATCCTCTAACCATGACCCTTTATCCTCTCTATCCTCTAACCATGACCCTTTATACCTCTATCCTCTAACCATGACCCTTTATCCTCTAACTGACCCTTTATACTCTCTATCCTCTAACCATGACCCTTTATCCTCTCTATCCTCTAACCATGACCCTTTATCCTCTAACCATGACCCTTTATACTCTCTATCCTCTAACCATGACATCTCCTCTAACCATGACCCTTTATACCTCTATCCTCTAACCATGACCTTTATCCTCTAACCATGACCCTTTATACTCTCTATCCTCTAACCATGACACTTTATCCTCTAACCATGACCCTTTATACTCTCTATCCTCTAACCATGACCCTTTATCCTCTCTATCCTCTAACCATGACCCTTTATACTCTCTATCCTCTAACCATGACCCTTTATACTCTCTATCCTCTAACCATGACCTTTATCATCTAACCATGACCCTTTATACTCTCTATCCTCTAACCATGACACTTTATCCTCTAACCATGACCCTTTATCCCTCTAACCATGACCCTTTATCCTCTCTATCCTCTAACCATGACCCTTTATCCTCTCTATCCTCTAACCATGACCCTTTATCCTCTCTATCCTCTAACCATGACACTTTATCCTCTCTATCCTCTAACCATGACCCTTTATCCTCTCTATCCTCTAACCATGACCTTTATCCTATCCTCATGACCCTTTATCCTCTATCCTCTAACCATGACACTTTATCCTCTCTTCCTCTAACCATGACCTTTATACTCTCTATCCTCTATGATCCTCTAACCATGACCCTTTATCCTCTCTATCCTCTAACCATGACCCTTTATCCTCTATCCTCTAACCATGACCCTTTATACTCTCTATCCTCTAACCATGACACTTTATCCTCTCTATCCTCTAACCATGACCCTTTATCCTCTCTATCCTCTAACCATGACCCTTTATACTCTCTATCCTCTAACCATGACCCTTTATCCTCTCTATCCTCTAACCATGACCCTTTATCCTCCTCTAACCATGACCCTTTATACTCTCTATCCTCTAACCATGACCCTTTATACTCTCTATCCTCTAACCATGACCCTTTATCCTCTCTATCCTCTAACCATGACCCTTTATCCTCTCTATCCTCTAACCATGACCCTTTATACTCTCTATCCTCTAACCATGACACCTCCTAACCATGACCCTTTATCCTCTATCCTCTAACCATGACACTTTATCCTCTCTATCCTCTAACCATGACCCTTTATCCTCTCTATCCTCTAACCATGACCCTTTATCCTCTATCCTCTAACCATGACCTTTATCCTCTAACCATGACCCTTTATACTCTCTATCCTCTAACCATGACACTTTATCCTCTAACCATGACCCTTTATACTCTCTATCCTCTAACCATGACCCTTTATCCTCTCTATCCTCTAACCATGACCCTTTATCCTCTCTATCCTCTAACCATGACCCTTTATACTCTCTATCCTCTAACCATGACCCTTTATCCTCTCTATCCTCTAACCATGACCCTTTATCCTCTAAACCATGACCCTTTATACTCTCTATCCTCTAACCATGACCCTTTATATCTCTATCCTCTAACCATGACCCTTTATCCTCTCTATCCTCTAACCATGACCCTTTATACTCTCTATCCTCTAACCATGACCCTTTATCCTCTATGACCCTTTATACTCTATCCTCTAACCATGACCCTTTATCTCTCTATCCTCTAACCATGACCCTTTATCCTCTAACCATGACCCTTTATCCTCTAAACCATGACACTTTATCCTCTCTATCCTCTAACCATGACCTTTATACTCTATCCTCTAACCATGACATCTTTATCCTCTAACCATGACCCTTTATACTCTATCCTCTAACCATGACACTTTATCCTCTAACCATGACCCTTTATACTCTATCCTCTAACCATGACCCTTTATCCTCTCTATCCTCTAACCATGACCCTTTATCCTCTCTATCCTCTAACCATGACCCTTTATCCTCTCTATCCTCTAACCATGACCCTTTATCCTCTCTATCCTCTAACCATGACCCTTATACTCTCTATCCTCTAACCATGACCCTTTATCCTCTCTATCCTCTAACCATGACACTTTATCCTCTATCCTCTAATGACCTCTACCCTGACCCTTTATCCTCTCTATCCTCTAACCATGACCCTTATCCTCTATCCTCTAACCATGACCCTTTATACTTCTATCCTCTAACCATGACCCTTTATCCTCTCTATCCTCTAACCATGACCCTTTATCTCTCTATCCTCTAACCATGACCCTTTATCCTCTCTATCCTCTAACCATGACCCTTTATACTCTCTATCCTATCCTCTAACCATGACCCTTTATACTCTCTATCCTCTAACCATGACCCTTTATCCTCTCTATCCTCTAACCATGACCCTTTATACTCTCTATCCTCTAACCATGACCCTTTATCCTATCCTCTAACCATGACCCTTTATACTCTCTATCCTCTAACCATGACCCTTTATCTTTATCCTCTAACCATGACCTTTATACTCTCTATCCTCTAACCATGACCCTTTATCCTCTCTATCCTCTAACCATGACCCTTTATCCTCTCTATCCTCTAACCATGACCCTTTATACTCTCTATCCTCTAACCATGACCCTTTATCCTCTATCCTCTAACCATGACCCTTTATACTTCTATCCTCTAACCATGACACTTTATCCTCTATCCTCTAACCATGACCCTTTATACTCTCTATCCTCTAACCATGACCCTTTATACTCCTCTAACCATGACCCTTTATCCTCTATCCTCTAACCATGACCCTTTATACTCTCTATCCTCTAACCATGACCCTTTATCCTCTCTATCCTCTAACCATGACCCTTTATACTCTCTATCCTCTAACCATGACCCTTTATACTCTCTATCCTCTAACCATGACCCTTTATAATCCTCTAACCATGACCCTTTATCCTCTCTATCCTCTAACCATGACCCTTTATACTCTCTATCCTCTAACCATGACCCTTTATCCTCTAACCATGACCCTTTATCCTCTAACCATGACCCTTTATCCTCTAACCATGACACTTTATACTCTCTATCCTCTAACCATGACCCTTTATACTCTCTATCCTCTAACCATGACACTTTATCCTCTAACCATGACCCTTTATACTTCTATCCTCTAACCATGACACTTTATCCTCTAACCATGACCCTTTATACTCTCTATCCTCTAACCATGACACTTTATCCTCTAACCATGACCCTTTATACTCTCTATCCTCTAACCATGACACTTTATCCTCTAACCATGACCCTTTATACTCTCTATCCTCTAACCATGACCCTTTATCCTCTCTATCCTCTAACCATGACCCTTTATACTCTCTATCCTCTAACCATGACCCTTTATACTCTCTATCCTCTAACCATGACACTTTATCATCTAACCATGACCCTTTATACTCTCTATCCTCTAACCATGACACTTTATCCTCTAACCCTGACCCTTTATACTCTCTATCCTCTAACCATGACCCTTTATACTCTCTATCCTCTAACCATGACACTTTATCCTCTCTATCCTCTAACCATGACACTTTATCCTCTCTATCCTCTAACCATGACACTTTATCCTCTCTATCCTCTAACCATGACACTTTATCCTCTCTATCCTCTAACCATGACCCTTTATACTCTCTATCCTCTAACCATGACACTTCATCCTCTCTTTCCTCGAACCATGACACTTTATACTCTCTAACCTCTATATCCTCTAACCTATGACACTTTATCCTCTCTATCCTCTAAACATGACCCTTTATCCTCTATCCTCTAACCATGACCCTTTATACTCTCTATCCTCTAACCATGACACTTTATCCTCTCTATCCTCTAACCATGACACTTTATCCTCTCTATCCTCTAACCATGACCCTTTATACTCTCTATCCTCAAACCATGACCCTTTATCCTCTCTATCCTCTAACCATGACACTTTATCCTCTAACCATGAACCTTTATACTCTATCCTCTAACCATGACCCTTTATACTCTCTATCCTCTAACCATGACCCTTTATACTCTCTATCCTCTAACCATGACCCTTTATCCTCTCTATCCTCTAACCATGACCCTTTATCCTCTCTATCCTCTAACCATGACCCTTTATACTCTCTATCCTCTAACCATGACACTTTATCCTCTAACCATGACCCTTTATACTCTCTATCCTCTAACCATGACACTTTATACCTCTATCCTCTAACCATGACCCTTTATCCCTCTATCCTCTAACCATGACCCTTTATACTCTCTATCCTCTAACCATGACACTTTATCCTCTAACCATGACCCTTTATACTCTCTATCCTCTAACCATGACACTTTATCCTCTAACCATGACCCTTTATACTCTCTATCCTCTAACCATGACACTTTATCCTCTAACCATGACCCTTTATACTCTCTATCCTCTAACCATGACCCTTTATCCTCTCTATCCTCTAACCATGACCCTTTATACTCTCTATCCTCTAACCATGACCCTTTATACTCTCTATCCTCTAACCATGACACTTTATCCTCTAACCATGACCCTTTATACTCTCTATCCTCTAACCATGACACTTTATCCTCTAACCATGACCCTTTATACTCTCTATCCTCTAACCATGACACTTTATCCTCTAACCATGACCCTTTATACTCTCTATCCTCTAACCATGACCCTTTATCCTCTCCTCTAACCATGACCCTTTATCCCTCTAACCATGACCCTTTATCCTCTCTATCCTCTAACCATGACCCTTTATACTCTCTATCCTCTAACCATGACCCTTTATCCTCTCTATCCTCTAACCATGACCTTTATCTTAACCATGACCTTTATACTCTCTATCCTCTAACCATGACCCTTTATCTTCTATCCTCTAACCATGACCCTTTATACTCTCTATCCTCTAACCATGACCCTTTATCCTCTCTATCCTCTAACCATGACCCTTTATCCTCTCTATCCTCTAACCATGACCCTTTATACTCTCTATCCTCTAACCATGACACTTTATCCTCTAACCATGACCCTTTATACTCTCTATCCTCTAACCATGACACTTTATACTCTCTATCCTCTAACCATGACCCTTTATCCTCTCTATCCTCTAACCATGACCCTTTATACTCTCTATCCTCTAACCATGACACTTTATCCTCTAACCATGACCCTTTATACTCTCTATCCTCTAACCATGACATACTTTATCCTCTAACCATGACCCTTTATACTCTCTATCCTCTAACCATGACACTTTATCCTCTAACTATGACCCTTTATACTCTCTATCCTCTAACCATGACCCTTTATCCTCTCTATCCTCTAACCATGACCCTTTATCCTCTATCCTCTAACCATGACCCTTTATACTCTCTATCCTCTAACCATGACCTTTATCCTCTATCCTCTAACCATGACCCTTTATACTTTATCCTCTAACCATGACCCTTATATCCTCTAACCATGACCCTTTATACTCTCTATCCTCTAACCATGACATCTTTATCCTCTAACCATGACCCTTTATACTCTCTATCCTCTAACCATGACACTTTATCCTCTAACCATGACCCTTTATAATCTCTATCCTCTAACCATGACCCTTTATCCTCTATATCCTCTAACCATGACCCTTTATCCTCTCTATCCTTTAACCATGACCCTTTATAATCTCTATCCTCTAACCATGACACTTTATCCTCTCTATCCTCTAACCATGACCCTTTATACTCTCTATCCTCTAACCATGACCCTTTATCCTCTAACCATGACCCTTTATACTCTCTATCCTCTAACCATGACCCTTTATCCTCTCTATCCTCTAACCATGACCCTTTATCCTCTCTATCCTCTAACCATGACCCTTTATCCTCTCTATCCTGTAACCATGACCCTTTATACTCTCTATCCTCTAACCATGACCCTTTATCCTCTCTATCCTCTAACCATGACCCTTTATACTCTCTATCCTCTAACCATGACCCTTTATACTTCTATCCTCTAACCATGACCCTTTATCTCTCTATCCTCTAACCATGACCCTTTATCCTCTCTATCCTCTAACCATGACCCTTTATACTCTCTATCCTCTAACCATGACACTTTATCCTCTAACCATGACCCTTTATACTCTCTATCCTCTAACCATGACACTTTATCCTCTCTATCCTCTAACCATGACCCTTTATACTCTCTATCCTCTAACCATGACCCTTTATCCTCTAACCATGACCCTTTATACTCTCTATCCTCTAACCATGACACTTTATCCTCTAACCATGACCCTTTATACTCTCTATCCTCTAACCATGACACTTTATCCTCTCTATCCTCTAACCATGACCCTTTATACTCTCTATCCTCTAACCATGACACTTTATCCTCTAACCATGACCCTTTATACTCTCTATCCTCTAACCATGACCCTTTATCCTCTCTATCCTCTAACCATGACCCTTTATACTCTCTATCCTCTAACCATGACCCTTTATACCTCTATCCTCTAACCATGACACTTTATCATCTAACCATGACCCTTTATACTCTCTATCCTCTAACCATGACACTTTATCCTCTAACCATGACCCTTTATACTCTCTATCCTCTAACCATGACCCTTTATAATCTATATCCTCTAACCATGACACTTTATCCTCTCTATCCTCTAACCATGACACTTTATCCTCTCTATCCTCTAACCATGACACTTTATCCTCTCTATCCTCTAACCATGACCTTTATCCTCTCTATCCTCTAACCATGACCCTTTATACTCTCTATCCTCTAACCATGACCCTTTATCCTCTCTATCCTCTAACCATGACCCTTTATCCTCTCTATCCTTTAACCATGACCCTTTATCCTCTCTATCCTCTAACCATGACCCTTTATCCTCTCTATCCTCTAACCATGACCCTTTATCCTCTATCCTCTAACCATGACCCTTTATACTCTATCCTCTAACCATGACCCTTTATCCTCTAACCATGACCCTTTATACCTCTATCCTCTAACCATGACCCTTTATCCTCTCTATCCTCTAACCATGACCCTTTATACTCTCTATCCTCTAACCATGACCCTTTATCCTCTCTATCCTCTAACCATGACCCTTTATACTTCTATCCTCTAACCATGACACTTTATCCTCTAACCATGACCCTTTATCCTCTATCCTCTAACCATGACCCTTTATACTCTCTATCCTCTAACCATGACCCTTTATCCTCTCTATCCTCTAACCATGACCCTTTATACTCTCTATCCTCTAACCATGACACTTTATCCTCTAACCATGACCCTTTATACTCTCTATCCTCTAACCATGACACTTTATCCTCTAACCATGACCCTTTATACTCTCTATCCTCTAACCATGACCCTTTATCCTCTAACCTCTGACCCTTTATACTCTCTATCCTCTAACCATGACCCTTTATCCTCTCTATCCTCTAACCATGACCCTTTATACTCTCTATCCTCTAACCATGACCCTTTATACTCTCTATCCTCTAACCATGACACTTTATCCTCTAACCATGACCCTTTATACTCTCTATCCTCTAACCATGACACTTTATCCTCTAACCATGACCCTTTATACTCTCTATCCTCTAACCATGACACTTTATCCTCTAACCATGACCCTTTATACTCTATCCTCTAACCATGACCCTTTATCCTCTATCCTCTAACCATGACCCTTTATACTCTCTATCCTCTAACCATGACCCTTATATCCTCTCTATCCTCTAACCATGACCCTTTATACTCTCTATCCTCTAACCATGACCCTTTATACTCTCTATCCTCTAACCATGACCCTTTATACTCTCTATCCTCTAACCATGACCCTTTATCCTCTCTATCCTCTAACCATGACCCTTTATACTCTCTATCCTCTAACCATGACACTTTATCCTCTAACCATGACCCTTTATACTCTCTATCCTCTAACCATGACCCTTTATACTCTCTATCCTCTAACCATGACCCTTTATCCTTTATCCTCTAACCATGACCCTTTATACTCTCTATCCTCTAACCATGACATACTTTATCCTCTAACCATGACCCTTTATACTCTCTATCCTCTAACCATGACCCTTTATACTCTCTATCCTCTAACCATGACCCTTTATCCTCTATCCTCTAACCATGACCCTTTATACTCTCTATCCTCTAACCATGACCTTTATCCTCTAACCATGACCCTTTATACTCTCCTCTAACCATGACACTTTATCCTCTAACCATGACCCTTTATACTCTCTATCCTCTAACCATGACACTTTATCCTCTAACCATGACCCTTTATACTCTCTATCCTCTAACCATGACCCTTTATCCTCTCTATCCTCTAACCATGACCCTTTATACTCTCTATCCTCTAACCATGACCCTTTATACTTTATCCTCTAACCATGACCCTTTATCCTCTCTATCCTCTAACCATGACCCTTTATACTCTCTATCCTCTAACCATGACCCTTTATACTCTCTATCCTCTAACCATGACCATGACCCTTTATACTCTCTATCCTCTAACCATGACACTTTATCCTCTAACCATGACCCTTTATACTCTCTATCCTCTAACCATGACCCTTTATCCTCTCTATCCTCTAACCATGACCTTTATCCTCTCTATCCTCTAACCATGACCCTTTATACTCTCTATCCTCTAACCATGACCCTTTATCCTCTCTATCCTCTAACCATGACCCTTTATACTCTATCCTCTAACCATGACCTTTATCCTCTCCTCTAACCATGACCCTTTATACTTCTATCCTCTAACCATGACCCTTTATAATCTATCCTCTAACCATGACACTTTATCCTCTCTATCCTCTAACCATGACACTTTATCCTCTCTATCCTCTAACCATGACACTTTATCCTCTCTATCCTCTAACCATGACCCTTTATCCTCTCTATCCTCTAACCATGACCCTTTATCCTCTCTATCCTTTAACCATGACCCTTTATACTCTCTATCCTCTAACCATGACCCTTTATCCTCTATATCCTCTAACCATGACCCTTTATCCTCTCTATCCTTTAACCATGACCCTTTATCCTCTCTATCCTCTAACCATGACCCTTTATACTCTATCCTCTAACCATGACACTTTATCCTCTCTATCCTCTAACCATGACACTTTATCCTCTAACCATGACCCTTTATACTCTCTATCCTCTAACCATGACCCTTTATACTCTCTATCCTCTAACCATGACCCTTTATCCTCTAACCATGACCCTTTATCCTCTCTATCCTCTAACCATGACCCTTTATCCTCTCTATCCTCTAACCATGACTCTTTATACTCTCTATCCTCTAACCATGACACTTTATCCTCTAACCATGACCCTTTATACTCTCTATCCTCTAACCATGACCCTTTATACTCTCTATCCTCTAACCATGACCCTTTATCCTCTCTATCCTCTAACCATGACCCTTTATACTCTCTATCCTCTAACCATGACACTTTATCCTCTAACCATGACCCTTTATACTCTCTATCCTCTAACCATGACACTTTATCCTCTAACCATGACCCTTTATACTCTCTATCCTCTAACCATGACACTTTATCCTCTAACCATGACCCTTTATACTCTCTATCCTCTAACCATGACCCTTTATCCTCTCTATCCTCTAACCATGACCCTTTATACTCTCTATCCTCTAACCATGACCCTTTATACTCTCTATCCTCTAACCATGACCTTTATCCTCTAACCATGACCCTTTATACTCTCTATCCTCTAACCATGACACTTTATCCTCTAACCATGACCCTTTATACTCTCTATCCTCTAACCATGACACTTTATCCTCCTAACCATGACCCTTTATACTCTCTATCCTCTAACCATGACCCTTTATGCTCTCCATCCTCTAACCATGACCCTTTATCCTCTATCCTCTAACCATGACCCTTTATCCTCTCTATCCTCTAACCATGACCCTTTATACTCTCTATCCTCTAACCATGACCCTTTATACTCTCTATCCTCTAACCATGACCCTTTATACTCTCTATCCTCTAACCATGACCCTTTATCCTCTCTATCCTCTAACCATGACCCTTTATACTCTCTATCCTCTAACCATGACCCTTTATCCTTTATCCTCTAACCATGACCCTTTATACTCTCTATCCTCTAACCATGACACTTTATACCTCTCCTCTAACCATGACCCTCTAACCATGACCCTTTATACTCTCTATCCTCTAACCATGACACTTTATCCTCTAACCATGACCCTTTATACTCTCTATCCTCTAACCATGACCCTTTATCCTCTATCCTCTAACCATGACCCTTTATCCTCTCTATCCTCTAACCATGACCCTTTATACTCTCTATCCTCTAACCATGACACTTTATCCTCTAACCATGACCTCTTTATGACTCTTTATCCTCTAACCATGACACTTTATCCTCTAACCATGACCCTTTATACTCTCTATCCTCTAACCATGACACTTTATCCTCTAACCATGACCCTTTATACTCTCTATCCTCTAACCATGACCCTTTATACTTATCCTCTAACCATGACCCTTTATCCTCTCTATCCTCTAACCATGACCCTTTATACTCTATCCTCTAACCATGACCCTTTATACTCTCTATCCTCTAACCATGACCTTTATCCTCTCTATCCTCTAACCATGACCCTTTATACTCTCTATCCTCTAACCATGACCCTTTATACTCTCTATCCTCTAACCATGACACTTTATCCTCTAACCATGACCCTTTATACTCTCTATCCTCTAACCATGACACTTTATCCTCTAACCCATGACCCTTTATACTCTCTATCCTCTAACCATGACCCTTTATCCTCTCTATCCTCTAACCATGACCCTTTATCCTCTCTATCCTCTAACCATGACCCTTTATACTCTCTATCCTCTAACCATGACCCTTTATCCTCTTATCCTCTAACCATGACCCTTTATACTCTCTATCCTCTAACCATGACACTTTATCCTCTAACCATGACCCTTTATCCTCTCTATCCTCTAACCATGACCCTTTATACTCTCTATCCTCTAACCATGACCCTTTATACTCTCTATCCTCTAACCATGACCCTTTATCCTCTCTATCCTCTAACCATGACCCTTTATACTCTCTATCCTCTAACCATGACCCTTTATCCTCTCTATCCTCTAACCATGACCCTTTATACTCTCTATCCTCTAACCATGACCCTTTATACTCTCTATCCTCTAACCATGACCCTTTATACTCTCTATCCTCTAACCATGACCCTTTATCCTCTCTATCCTCTAACCATGACCCTTTATACTCTCTATCCTCTAACCATGACACTTTATCCTCTAACCATGACCCTTTATACTCTCTATCCTCTAACCATGACACTTTATACTCTCTATCCTCTAACCATGACCCTTTATACTCTCTATCCTCTAACCATGACACTTTATCCTCTAACCATGACCCTTTATACTCTCTATCCTCTAACCATGACACTTTATCCTCTAACCATGACCCTTTATACTCTCTATCCTCTAACCATGACACTTTATCCTCTAACCATGACCCTTTATACTCTCTATCCTCTAACCATGACACTTTATCCTCTAACCATGACCCTTTATACTCTCTATCCTCTAACCATGACCCTTTATCCTTCTATCCTCTAACCATGACCCTTTATACTCTCTATCCTCTAACCATGACCCTTTATCCTCTCTATCCTCTAACCATGACCCTTTATACTCTCTATCCTCTAACCATGACCCTTTATACTCTCTATCCTCTAACCATGACCCTTTATACTCTCTATCCTCTAACCATGACCCTTTATCCTATCCTCTAACCATGACCCTTTATACTCTCTATCCTCTAACCATGACACTTTATCCTCTCTAACCATGACCCTCCTATCCTCTAACCATGACCCTTTATACTCTCTATCCTCTAACCATGACACTTTATCCTCTAACCATGACCCTTTATACTCTCTATCCTCTAACCATGACACTTTATCCTCTAACCATGACCCTTTATACTCTCTATCCTCTAACCATGACACTTTATCCTCTCTATCCTCTAACCATGACCCTTTATCCTCTCTATCCTCTAACCATGACCCTTTATACTCTCTATCCTCTAACCATGACACTTTATCCTCTAACCTCTAACCATGACCTTTATCCTCTAACCATGACACTCCTCTAACCATGACCCTTTATACTCTCTATCCTCTAACCATGACACTTTATCCTCTAACCATGACCCTTTATACTCTCTATCCTCTAACCATGACCCTTTATCCTCTCTATCCTCTAACCATGACCCTTTATCCTCTCTATCCTCTAACCATGACCCTTTATACTCTCTATCCTCTAACCATGACCCTTATCCTCTCTATCCTCTAACCATGACCCTTTATACTCTATCCTCTAACCATGACCCTTTATACTCTCTATCCTCTAACCATGACCTTTATCTCTAACCATGACCCTTTATACTCTCTATCCTCTAACCATGACCTTTATCCTCTAACCATGACCCTTTATACTCTCTATCCTCTAACCATGACCCTTTATCCTCTCTATCCTCTAACCATGACCCTTTATCCTCTATCCTCTAACCATGACCCTTTATACTCTCTATCCTCTAACCATGACATCTTTATCCTCTAACCATGACCCTTTATACTCTCTATCCTCTAACCATGACCCTTTATACTCTCTATCCTCTAACCATGACCCTTTATACTCTCTATCCTCTAACCATGACCCTTTATCCTCTCTATCCTCTAACCATGACCCTTTATACTCTCTATCTCTAACCATGACCTTTATCCTCTCTATCCTCTAACCATGACCCTTTATACTCTCTATCCTCTAACCATGACCCTTTATACTCTCTATCCTCTAACCATGACCCTTTATACTCTCTATCCTCTAACCATGACCCTTTATCCTCTCTATCCTCTAACCATGACCCTTTATACTCTCTATCCTCTAACCATGACACTTTATCCTCTAACCATGACCCTTTATACTCTCTATCCTCTAACCATGACACTTTATACTCTCTATCCTCTAACCATGACCCTTTATACTCTCTATCCTCTAACCATGACACTTTATCCTCTAAACATGACCCTTTATACTCTCTATCCTCTAACCATGACACTTTATCCTCTAACCATGACCCTTTATACTCTCTATCCTCTAACCATGACACTTTATCCTCTAACCATGACCCTTTATACTCTCTATCCTCTAACCATGACACTTTATCCTCTAACCATGACCCTTTATACTCTCTATCCTCTAACCATGACCCTTTATCCTCTCTATCCTCTAACCATGACCCTTTATACTCTCTATCCTCTAACCATGACCCTTTATACTCTCTATCCTCTAACCATGACACTTTATCATCTAACCATGACCCTTTATACTCTCTATCCTCTAACCATGACACTTTATCCTCTAACCCTGACCCTTTATACTCTCTATCCTCTAACCATGACCCTTTATACTCTCTATCCTCTAACCATGACACTTTATCCTCTCTATCCTCTAACCATGACACTTTATCCTCTCTATCCTCTAACCATGACACTTTATCCTCTCTATCCTCTAACCATGACACTTTATCCTCTCTATCCTCTAACCATGACCCTTTATACTCTCTATCCTCTAACCATGACACTTCATCCTCTCTTTCCTCGAACCATGACACTTTATACTCTCTATCCTCTATATCCTCTACCTATGACACTTTATCCTCTCTATCCTCTAAACATGACCCTTTATCCTCTATCCTCTAACCATGACCCTTTATACTCTCTATCCTCTAACCATGACACTTTATCCTCTCTATCCTCTAACCATGACACTTTATCCTCTCTATCCTCTAACCATGACCCTTTATACTCTCTATCCTCAAACCATGACCCTTTATCCTCTCTATCCTCTAACCATGACACTTTATCCTCTAACCATGAACCTTTATACTCTCTATCCTCTAACCATGACCCTTTATACTCTCTATCCTCTAACCATGACCCTTTATACTCTCTATCCTCTAACCATGACCCTTTATACTCTCTATCCTCTAACCATGACCCTTTATCCTCTCTATCCTCTAACCATGACCCTTTATACTCTCTATCCTCTAACCATGACACTTTATCCTCTAACCATGACCCTTTATACTCTCTATCCTCTAACCATGACACTTTATACTCTCTATCCTCTAACCATGACCCTTTATCCCCTCTATCCTCTAACCATGACCCTTTATACTCTCTATCCTCTAACCATGACACTTTATCCTCTAACCATGACCCTTTATACTCTCTATCCTCTAACCATGACACTTTATCCTCTAACCATGACCCTTTATACTCTCTATCCTCTAACCATGACACTTTATCCTCTAACCATGACCCTTTATACTCTCTATCCTCTAACCATGACCCTTTATCCTCTCTATCCTCTAACCATGACCCTTTATACTCTCTATCCTCTAACCATGACCCTTTATACTCTCTATCCTCTAACCATGACACTTTATCCTCTAACCATGACCCTTTATACTCTCTATCCTCTAACCATGACACTTTATCCTCTAACCATGACCCTTTATACTCTCTATCCTCTAACCATGACACTTTATCCTCTAACCATGACCCTTTATACTCTCTATCCTCTAACCATGACCCTTTATGCTCTCCATCCTCTAACCATGACCCTTTATACTCTCTATCCTCTAACCATGACCCTTTATCCTCTCTATCCTCTAACCATGACCCTTTATACTCTCTATCCTCTAACCATGACCCTTTATACTCTCTATCCTCTAACCATGACCCTTTATACTCTCTATCCTCTAACCATGACCCTTTATCCTCTCTATCCTCTAACCATGACCCTTTATACTCTCTATCCTCTAACCATGACACTTTATCCTCTAACCATGACCCTTTATACTCTCTATCCTCTAACCATGACCCTTTATACTCTCTATCCTCTAACCATGACACTTTATCATCTAACCATGACCCTTTATACTCTCTATCCTCTAACCATGACACTTTATCCTCTAACCCTGACCCTTTATACTCTCTATCCTCTAACCATGACCCTTTATCCTCTAACCATGACCCTTTATACTCTCTATCCTCTAACCATGACACTTTATCCTCTAACCATGACCCTTTATACTCTCTATCCTCTAACCATGACCCTTTATCCTCTCTATCCTCTAACCATGACCCTTTATACTCTCTATCCTCTAACCATGACCCTTTATACTCTCTATCCTCTAACCATGACACTTTATCATCTAACCATGACCCTTTATACTCTCTATCCTCTAACCATGACACTTTATCCTCTAACCCTGACCCTTTATACTCTCTATCCTCTAACCATGACCCTTTATACTCTCTATCCTCTCTATCCTCTAACCATGACACTTTATCCTCTCTATCCTCTAACCATGACACTTTATCCTCTCTATCCTCTAACCATGACACTTTATCCTCTCTATCCTCTAACCATGACACTTTATCCTCTCTATCCTCTAACCATGACACTTTATCCTCTCTATCCTCTAACCATGACCCTTTATACTCTCTATCCTCTAACCATGACACTTCATCCTCTCTTTCCTCGAACCATGACACTTTATACTCTATCCTCTATATCCTCTACCTGACCCTTTATCCTCTCTATCCTCTAACCATGACCCTTTATCCTCTATCCTCTAACCATGACCCTTTATACTCTCTATCCTCTAACCATGACACTTTATCCTCTCTATCCTCTAACCATGACACTTTATCCTCTCTATCCTCTAACCATGACCCTTTATACTCCTATCCTCAACCATGACCCTTTATACTCTCTATCCTCTAACCATGACACTTTATCCTCTAACCAACCATGACCCTTTATACTCTCTATCCTCTAACCATGACCCTTTATACTCTCTATCCTCTAACCATGACCCTTTATACTCTCTATCCTCTAACCATGACCCTTTATCCTCTCTATCCTCTAACCATGACCCTTTATACTCTCTATCCTCTAACCATGACACTTTATCCTCTAACCATGACCCTTTATACTCTCTATCCTCTAACCATGACACTTTATCCTCTCTATCCTCTAACCATGACCCTTTATCTCTCTATCCTCTAACCATGACCCTTTATACTCTCTATCCTCTAACCATGACATCTTTATCATCCTAACCATGACCCTTTATACTCTCTATCCTCTAACCATGACACTTTATCCTCTAACCATGACCCTTTATACTCTCTATCCTCTAACCATGACCCTTTATCCTCTCTATCCTCTAACCATGACCCTTTATCCTCTCTATCCTCTAACCATGACCCTTTATCCTCTCTATCCTCTAATCCTCTAACCATGACCCTTTATCCTCTCTATCCTCTAACCATGACACTTTATCCTCTAACCATGACCCTTATACTCTCTATCCTCTAACCATGACACTTTATCTCTAACCATGACCCTTTATACTCTCTATCCTCTAACCATGACACTTTATCCTCTAACCATGACCCTTTATACTCTCTATCCTCTAACCATGACCCTTTATCCTCTCTATCCTCTAACCATGACCCTTTATACTCTCTATCCTCTAACCATGACCCTTTATACTCTCTATCCTCTAACCATGACACTTTATCCTCTAACCATGACCCTTTATACTCTCTATCCTCTAACCATGACCCTTTATCCTCTCTATCCTCTAACCATGACCCTTTATCCTATCTATCCTCTAACCATGACCCTTTATACCTCTCTATCCTCTAACCATGACACTTTATCCTCTAACCATGACCCTTTATACTCTCTATCCTCTAACCATGACCCTTTATACTTCTATCCTCTAACCATGACCCTTTATACTCTCTATCCTCTAACCATGACACTTTATCCTCTAACCATGACCCTTTATACTCATCCTCTAACCATGACCCTTTATACTCTATCCTCTAACCATGACCTTTATCCTCTAACCATGACCCTTTATACTCTCTATCCTCTAACCATGACCCTTTATCCTCTCTATCCTCTAACCATGACCCTTTATCCTCTCTATCCTCTAACCATGACCCTTTATCCTCTCTATCCTCTAACCATGACCCTTTATACTCTCTATCCTCTAACCATGACCTTTATACTCTCTATCCTCTAACCATGACCCTTTATACTCTCTATCCTCTAACCATGACCCTTTATACTCTCTATCCTCTAACCATGACCCTTTATCCTCTCTATCCTCTATCCTCTAACCATGACCCTTTATACTCTCTATCCTCTAACCATGACCCTTTATACTCTCTATCCTCTAACCATGACCCTTTATCCTCTAACCATGACCCTTTATACTCTCTATCCTCTAACCCTCTATCCTCTATCCTCTAACCATGACCCTTTATACTCTCTCTAACCATCTATCCTCTATCCTCTATCCTCTAACCATGACCCTTTATACTTATCCTCTATCCTCTGATCTTTATCTCCTCTAACCATGACCCTTTATACTTTATCCTCTATCCTATCCTCTAAACCATGACCCTTTATAATCTCTATCCTCTAACCATGACCCTTTATACTCTCTATCCTCTAACCATGACCCTTTATACTCTCTATCCTCTAACCATGACACTTTATCCTCTAACCATGACCCTTTATACTCTCTATCCTCTAACCATGACCCTTTATACTCTCTATCCTCTAACCATGACCCTTTATCCTCTAACCATGACCCTTTATACTCTCTATCCTCTAACCATGACCCTTTATCCTCTCTATCCTCTAACCATGACCCTTTATCCTCTCTATCCTCTAACCATGACCCTTTATCCTCTCTATCCTCTAACCATGACCCTTTATACTCTCTATCCTCTAACCATGACCCTTTATACTCTCTATCCTCTAACCATGACCCTTTATACTCTCTATCCTCTAACCATGACCCTTTATCCTCTCTATCCTCTAACCATGACCCTTTATACCTCTATCCTCTCTATCCTCTAACCATGACCCTTTATCCTCTCTATCCTCTAACCATGACCCTTTATCCTCTAACCTCTGACCCTTTATCCTCTCTATCCTCTAACCATGACACTTTATCCTCTCTATCCTCTAACCATGACCCTTTATACTCTCTATCCTCTAACCATGACCCTTTATACTCTCTATCCTCTCTATCCTCTAACCATGACCTTTATCCTCTCTATCCTCTAACCATGACACTTTATCCTTTATCCTCTCTATCCTCTAACCATGACCCTTTATACTCTCTATCCTCTAACCATGACCCTTTATACTCTCTATCCTCTCTATCCTCTAACCATGACCCTTTATACTCTCTATCCTCTAACCATGACCCTTTATCCTCTCTATCCTCTAACCATGACACTTTATCCTCTCTATCCTCTAACCATGACCCTTTATACTCTCTATCCTCTAACCATGACCCTTTATACTCTCTATCCTCTCTATCCTCTAACCATGACACTTTATCCTCTCTATCCTCTAACCATGACCCTTTATACTCTCTATCCTCTAACCATGACACTTCATCCTCTCTTTCCTCGAACCATGACACTTTATACTCTCTATCCTCTATATCCTCTACCTATGACCCTTTATCCTCTCTATCCTCTAACCATGACCCTTTATCCTCTATCCTCTAACCATGACCCTTTATACTCTCTATCCTCTAACCATGACACTTTATCCTCTCTATCCTCTAACCATGACACTTTATACTCTCTATCCTCAAACCATGACCCTTTATACTCTCTATCCTATAACCATGACCCTTTATACTCTCTATCCTCTAACCATGACACTTTATCCTCTAACCATGACCCTTTATCCTCTCTATCCTCTAACCATGACCCTTTATCCTCTCTATCCTCTAACCATGACCCTTTATACTCTCTATCCTCTAACCATGACACTTTATCCTCTAACCATGACCCTTTATACTCTCTATCCTCTAACCATGACACTATCCTCTAACCATGACCCTTTATACTCTCTATCCTCTAACCATGACCCTTTATACTCTCTATCCTCTAACCATGACACTTTATCCTCTAACCATGACCCTTTATACTCTCTATCCTCTAACCATGACCTTTATCCTCTCTATCCTCTAACCATGACCCTTTATACTCTCTATCCTCTAACCATGACCCTTTATCCTCTCTATCCTCTAACCATGACCCTTTATCCTCTCTATCCTCTAACCATGACCCTTTATACTCTCTATCCTCTAACCATGACACTTTATCCTCTAACCCTGACCCTTTATACTCTCTATCCTCTAACCATGACCCTTTATCCTCTCTATCCTCTAACCATGACCCTTTATCCTCTCTATCCTCTAACCATGACCCTTTATACTCTCTATCCTCTAACCATGACCCTTTATCCTCTCTATCCTCTAACCATGACCCTTTATACTCTCTATCCTCTAACCATGACACTTTATCCTCTAACCATGACCCTTTATACTCTCTATCCTCTAACCATGACCCTTTATACTCTCTATCCTCTAACCATGACCCTTTATCCTCTCTATCCTCTAACCATGACCCTTTATCCTCTCTATCCTCTAACCATGACACTTTATCCTCTAACCATGACCCTTTATCTCTCTATCCTCTAACCATGACCCTTTACTTTATCCTCTAACCATGACCCTTTATACTCTCTATCCTCTAACCATGACCCTTTATCCTCTCTATCCTCTAACCATGACCCTTTATACTCTCTATCCTCTAACCATGACCCTTTATACTCTCTATCCTCAACCATGACCCTTTATCCTCTCTATCCTCTAACCATGACCCTTTATCCTCTCTATCCTCTAACCATGACCCTTTATCCTCTCTATCCTCTAACCATGACCCTTTATCCTCTCTATCCTCTAACCATGACCCTTTATCCTTATCTTTCTATCCTCTCTATCCTCTAACCATGACACTTTATCCTCTTTATCCTCTAACCATGACCCTTTATCCTCTAACCATGACCCTTTATCCTCTCTATCCTCTAACCATGACCCTTTATCCTCTATCCTCTAACCATGACCCTTTATCCTCTCTATCCTCTAACCATGACCCTTTATCCTCTCTATCCTCTAACCATGACCCTTTATACTCTCTATCCTCTAACCATGACCCTTTATCCTCTCCTATCCTCTAACCATGACACTTTATCCTCTTTATCCTCTACCATGATCCCTTTATCCTCTAACCATGACCCTTTATCCTCTCTATCCTCTAACCATGACCCTTTATCCTCTCTATCCTCTAACCATGACACTTTATACCTCTATCCTCTATATCCTCTAACCATGACCCTTTATCCTCTAACCATGACCCTTTATCCTCTCTATCCTCTAACCATGACCCTTTATACTCTCTATCCTCTAACCATGACACTTTATCCTCTAACCATGACCCTTTATACTCTATCCTCTAACCATGACACTTTATCTCTCTATCCTCTAACCATGACCCTTTATCCTCTCTATCCTCTAACCATGACCCTTTATACTCTCTATCCTCTAACCATGACACTTTATCCTCTAACCATGACCCTTTATACTCTCTATCCTCTAACCATGACACTTTATCCTCTATCCTCTAACCATGACCCTTTATACTCTCTATCCTCTAACCATGACCCTTTATCCTCTCTATCCTCTAACCATGACCCTTTATACTCTCTATCCTCTAACCATGACCCTTTATCCTCTCTATCCTCTAACCATGACCCTTTATACTCTCTATCCTCTAACCATGACCCTTTATCCTCTCTATCCTCTAACCATGACCCTTTATCCTCTCTATCCTCTAACCATGACCCTTTATCCTCTCTATCCTCTAACCATGACCCTTTATCCTCTCTATCCTCTAACCATGACCCTTTATCCTCTCTATCCTCTAACCATGACCCTTTATACTCTCTATCCTCTAACCATGACCCTTTATCCTCTCTTTCCTCTCTATCCTCTAACCATGACCCTTTATACTCTCTATCCTCTAACCATGACCCTTTATCCTCTCTATCCTCTAACCAAGACCCTTTATACTCTCTATCCTCTAACCATGACCCTTTATACTCTCTATCCTCTCTATCCTCTAACCATGACCCTTTATCCTCTCTATCCTCTAACCATGACCCTTTATCCTCTCTATCCTCTAACCATGACCCTTTATACTCTCTATCCTCTAACCATGACCCTTTATCCTCTCTATCCTCTAACCATGACCCTTTATACTCTCTATCCTCTAACCATGACACTTTATCCTCTAACCATGACCCTTTATCCTCTCTATCCTCTAACCATGACCCTTTATACTCTCTATCCTCTAACCATGACCCTTTATCCTCTCTATCCTCTAACCATGACCCTTTATACTCTCTATCCTCTAACCATGACCCTTTATACTCTCTATCCTCTAACCATGACACTTTATCCTCTAACCATGACCCTTTATACTCTCTATCCTCTAACCATGACCCTTTATCCTCTCTATCCTCTAACCATGACCCTTTATACTCTCTATCCTCTAACCATGACCCTTTATCCTCTCTATCCTCTAACCATGACCCTTTATCCTCTCTATCCTCTAACCATGACCCTTTATACTCTCTATCCTCTAACCATGACCCTTTATCCTCTCTATCCTCTAACCATGACACTTTATCCTCTAACCATGACCCTTTATACCATGACCCTCTATCCATCTCTATCCTCTAACCATGACCCTTTATACTCTCTATCCTCTAACCATGACACTTTATCCTCTAACCATGACCCTTTATACTCTCTATCCTCTAACCATGACCCTTTATCCTCTCTATCCTCTAACCATGACCCTTTATACTCTCTATCCTCTAACCATGACCCTTTATCCTCTCTATCCTCTCTATCCTCTAACCATGACCCTTTATACTCTCTATCCTCTAACCATGACCCTTTATCCTCTCTATCCTCTAACCATGACCCTTTATACTCTCTATCCTCTAACCATGACCCTTTATCCTCTCTATCCTCTAACCATGACCCTTTATACTCTCTATCCTCTAACCATGACCCTTTATACTCTCTATCCTCTAACCATGACCCTTTATACTCTCTATCCTCTAACCATGACCCTTTATACTCTCTATCCTCTAACCATGACCCTTTATCCTCTCTATCCTCTAACCATGACCCTTTATACTCTCTATCCTCTATCCTCTAACCATGACCCTTTATACTCTCTATCCTCTAACCATGACCCTTTATCCTCTCTATCCTCTAACCATGACCCTTTATACTCTCTATCCTCTAACCATGACACTTTATCCTCTAACCATGACCCTTTATACTCTCTATCCTCTAACCATGACCCTTTATACTCTCTATCCTCTAACCATGACCCTTTATCCTCTCTATCCTCTAACCATGACCCTTTATCCTCTCTATCCTCTAACCATGACACTTTATCCTCTAACCATGACCCTTTATACTCTCTATCCTCTAACCATGACACTTTATCCTCTAACCATGACCCTTTATACTCTCTATCCTCTAACCATGACCCTTTATACTCTCTATCCTCTAACCATGACCCTTTATACTCTCTATCCTCTAACCATGACCCTTTATCCTCTCTATCCTCTAACCATGACCCTTTATACTCTCTATCCTCTAACCATGACCCTTTATACTCTCTATCCTCTAACCATGACCCTTTATCCTCTCTATCCTCTAACCATGACCCTTTATCCTCTCTATCCTCTAACCATGACCCTTTATCCTCTCTATCCTCTAACCATGACCCTTTATACTCTCTATCCTCTAACCATGACCCTTTATCCTCTCTATCCTCTAACCATGACCCTTTATCCTCTCTATCCTCTAACCATGACCCTTTATAATCTCTATCCTCTAACCATGACACTTTATCCTCTCTATCCTCTAACCATGACCCTTTATCCTCTCTATCCTCTAACCATGACCCTTTATCCTCTCTATCCTCTCTATCCTCTAACCATGACCCTTTATCCTCTCTATCCTCTAACCATGACCCTTTATCCTCTAACCATGACCCTTTATCCTCTCTATCCTCTAACCATGACCCTTTATCCTCTCTATCCTCTAACCATGACCCTTTATACTCTCTATCCTCTAACCATGACCCTTTATCCTCTCTATCCTCTCTATCCTCTAACCATGACCCTTTATCCTCTCTATCCTCTAACCATGACCTCCTAACCATGACCCTTTATCCTCTCTATCCTCTAACCATGACCCTTTATACTCTCTATCCTCTAACCATGACACTTTATCCTCTAACCATGACCCTTTATACTCTCTATCCTCTAACCATGACCCTTTATACTCTCTATCCTCTAACCATGACCCTTATCCTCTCTATCCTCTAACCATGACCCTTTATACTCTCTATCCTCTAACCATGACCCTTTATCCTCTCTATCCTCTAACCATGACATCTTTATCCTCTAACCATGACCCTTTATACTCTCTATCCTCTAACCATGACACTTTATCCTCTAACCATGACCCTTTATACTCTCTATCCTCTAACCATGACACTTTATCCTCTAACCATGACCCTTTATACTCTCTATCCTCTAACCATGACCCTTTATCCTCTCTATCCTCTAACCATGACCCTTTATACTCTCTATCCTCTATCCTCTAACCATGACCCTTTATACTCTCTATCCTCTAACCATGACCCTTTATCCTCTCTATCCTCTAACCATGACCCTTTATACTCTCTATCCTCTAACCATGACATCTTTATCCTCTAACCATGACCCTTTATACCATCCTCTAAACCATGACCCTTTATACTCTCTATCCTCTAACCATGACCCTTTATCCTCTCTATCCTCTAACCATGACCCTTTATCCTCTCTATCCTCTAACCATGACCCTTTATCCTCTCTATCCTCTAACCATGACCCTTTATCCTCTCTATCCTCTAACCATGACCCTTTATCCTCTCTATCCTCTAACCATGACCCTTTATCCTCTCTATCCTCTAACCATGACCCTTTATCCTCTCTATCCTCTAACCATGACCCTTTATACTCTCTATCCTCTAACCATGACCCTTTATCTCTATCTCTCTATCCTCTAACCATGACCCTTTATCCTCTCTATCCTATAACCATGACCCTTTATACTCTCTATCCTCTAACCATGACCCTTTATACTCTCTATCCTCTAACCATGACACTTTATCCTTCTATCCTCTAACCATGACCCTTTATACTCTCTATCCTCTAACCATGACACTTTATCCTCTCTATCCTATAACCATGACCCTTTATCCTCTCTATCCTATAACCATGACCCTTTATCCTCTAACCATGACCCTTTATACTTTATCCTCTCTATCCTCTAACCATGACCCTTTATACTCTCTATCCTCTAACCATGACCCTTTATCCTCTCTTCCTCTAACCATGACCCTTTATCCTCTAACCATGACCCTTTATCCTCTCTATCCTCTAACCATGACCCTTTATCCTCTCTATCCTCTAACCATGACCCTTTATCCTCTAACCATGACCCTTTATCCTCTATCCTCTAACCATGACCCTTTATACTCTCTATCCTCTAACCATGACACTTTATCCTCTCTTCCTCTAACCATGACACTTTATCCTCTCTTTCCTCTAACCATGACACTTTATCCTCTATCCTCTAACCATGACACTTTATACTCTCTATCCTCTATATCCTCTAACCATGACCCTTTATACTCTCTATCCTCTAACCATGACCCTTTATTCTCTCTAATCCTCTAACCATGACCCTTTATACTCTCTATCCTCAAACCATGACCCTTTATCCTCTCTATCCTCTAACCATGACCCTTTATCCTCTATCCTATAACCATGACCCTTTATACTATCTATCCTCTAACCATGACCCTTTATACTCTCTATCCTCTAACCATGACCCTTTATACTCTCTATCCTCTAACCATGACCCTTTATCCTCTCTATCCTCTAACCATGACCCTTTATCCTCTCTATCCTCTAACCATGACCCTTTATCCTCTCTATCCTCTAACCATGACCCTTTATCCTCTCTATCCTCTAACCATGACCCTTTATCCTCTCTATCCTCTAACCATGACCCTTTATACTCTCTATCCTCTAACCATGACCCTTTATCCTCTCTATCCTCTAACCATGACCCTTTATACTCTCTATCCTCTAACCATGACCCTTTATACTCTCCTCTAACCATGACCTCTAACCATGACCCTTTATCCTCTATCCTCTAACCATGACCCTTTATACTCTCTATCCTCTAACCATGACACTTTATCCTCTAACCATGACCCTTTATACTCTCTATCCTCTAACCATGACCCTTTATACTCTCTATCCTCTAACCATGACCCTTTATCCTCTCTATCCTCTAACCATGACCCTTTATCCTCTCTATCCTCTAACCATGACACTTTATCCTCTACCCATGACCCTTTATACTCTCTATCCTCTAACCATGACACTTTATCCTCTAACCATGACCCTTTATACTCTCTATCCTCTAACCATGACCCTTTATCCTCTCTATCCATGACCCTTTATACTCTCTATCCTCTAACCATGACCCTTTATCCTCTCTATCCTCTAACCATGACCCTTTATACTCTCTATCCTCAAACCATGACCCTTTATACTCTCTATCCTCAAACCATGACCCTTTATCCTCTCTATCCTCTAACCATGACCCGTTATCCTCTCTATCCTCTAACCAAGACCCTTTATCCTCTCTATCCTCTAACCATGACCCTTTATCCTTCTATCCTCTAACCATGACCCTTTATCCTATCCTTTATCTCTCTATCCTCTAACCATGACCCTTTATCCTCTCTATCCTCTAACCATGACCCTTTATACTCTCTATCCTCTAACCATGACCCTTTATCCTCTCTATCCTCTAACCATGACCCTTTATCCTCTCTATCCTCTAACCATGACCCTTTATACTCTCTATCCTCTAACCATGACCCTTTATCCTCTCTATCCTCTAACCATGACCCTTTATACTCTCTATCCTCTAACCATGACACTTTATCCTCTAACCATGACCCTTTATCCTCTCTATCCTCTAACCATGACCCTTTATCCTCTCTATCCTCTCTATCCTCTAACCATGACCCTGATCCTCTTATCCTCTAACCATGACCCTTTATCCTCTCTATCCTCTAACCATGACACTTTATCCTCTAACCATGACCCTTTATCCTCTCTATCCTCTAACCATGACCCTTTATACTCTCTATCCTCTAACCATGACCCTTTATCCTCTCTATCCTCTAACCATGACCCTTTATACTCTCTATCCTCTAACCATGACCCTTTATACTCTCTATCCTCTAACCATGACACTTTATCCTCTAACCATGACCCTTTATACTCTCTATCCTCTAACCATGACCCTTTATACTCTCTATCCTCTAACCATGACCCTTATCCTCTCTATCCTCTAACCATGACCCTTTATACTCTCTATCCTCTAACCATGACCCTTTATCCTCTCTATCCTCTAACCATGACCTTTATCCTCTAACCATGACCCTTTATACTCTCTATCCTCTAACCATGACACCTTATCCTCTAACCATGACCCTTTATACTCTCTATCCTCTAACCATGACACTTTATCCTCTAACCATGACCCTTTATACTCTCTCCTCTAACCATGACCCTTTATCCTCTCTATCCTCTAACCATGACCCTTTATACTCTCTATCCTCTGACCATGACACTTTATCCTCTAACCATGACCCTTTATACTCTATCCTCTAACCATGACCCTTTACTTATCCTCTCTATCCTTTAACCATGACCCTTTATCCTCTCTATCCTATAACCATGACCCTTTATACTATCTATCCTCTAACCATGACCCTTTATACTCTCTATCCTCTAACCATGACACTTTATCCTCTCTATCCTCTAACCATGACCCTTTATACTCTCTATCCTCTAACCATGACACTTTATCCTCTCTATCCTCTAACCATGACCCTTTATCCTCTAACCATGACCCATGATACTTTATCCTCTCTATCCTCTAACCATGACCCTTTATACTCTCTATCCTCTAACCATGACCCTTTATCCTCTCTTTCCTCTAACCATGACCCTTTATCCTCTAACCATGACCTCTTTATCCTCTCTATCCTCTAACCATGACCCTTTATCCTCTCTATCCTCTAACCATGACCCTTTATCCTCTCTATATTCTATCCATGACCCTTTATCCTCTCTATCCTCTAACCATGACCCTTTATTCTCTCTATCCTCTTTTCCTCTAACCATGACCCTTTATCCTCTCTATCCTCTAACCATGACACTTTATTCTCTAATCCTCTAACCATGACCCTTTATCCTCTCTATCCTCTAACCATGACCCTTTATCCTCTCTATCCTCTAACCATGACCCTTTATCCTCTCTATCCTCTAACCATGACCCTTTATCCTCTCTATCCTCTAACCATGACCCTTTATCCTCTCTATCCTCTAACCATGACCCTTTATCCTCTAACCATGACCCTTTATACTCTCTATCCTCTAACCATGACCCTTTATCCTCTCTATCCTCTAACCATGACCCTTTATCCTCTCTATCCTCTAACCATGACCCTTTATCCTCTAACCATGACCCTTTATCCTCTCTATCCACTATATCCTCTAACCATGACCCTTTATACTCTCTATCCTCTAACCATGACCCTTTATTCTCTCTATCCTCTAACCATGACCCTTTATACTCTCTATCCTCACTTTCCTCTAACCATGACCCATTATCCTCTCTATCCTCTAACCATGACACTTTATCCTCTCTATCCTCTAACCATGACCCTTTATCCTCTCTATCCTCTAACCATGACCCTTTATCCTCTCTATCCTCTAACCATGACCCTTTATCCTCTCTATCCTCTAACCATGACCCTTTATCCTCTCTATCCTCTAACCATGACCCTTTATCCTCTCTATCCTCTAACCATGACCCTTTATCCTCTCTATCCTCTAACCATGACCCTTTATCCTCTCTATCCTCTAACCATGACCCTTTATACTCTCTATCCTCTAACCATGACCCTTTACTCTCTATCCTCCTATCCTTTAACCATGACCCTTTATCCTCTATCCTATAACCATGACCCTTTATACTATCTATCCTCTAACCATGACCCTTTATACTCTCTATCCTCTAACCATGACACTTTATCCTCTCTATCCTCTAACCATGACCCTTTATACTCTCTATCCTCTAACCATGACACTTTATACTCTCTATCCTATAACCATGACCCTTTATCCTCTCTATCCTCTAACCATGACCCTTTATCCTCTAACCATGACCCTTTATCCTCTCTTTCCTCTAACCATGACCCTTTATCCTCTCTATCCTCTAACCATGACCCTTTATCCTCTCTATCCTCTAACCATGACACTTTATCCTCTCTATCCTCTAACCATGACCCTTTATCCTCTAACCATGACCCTTTATCCTCTCTATCCTCTAACCATGACCCTTTATACTCTCTATCCTCTAACCATGACACTTTATCCTCTCTTTCCTCGAACCATGACACTTTATCCTCTCTTTCCTCGAACCATGACACTTTATCCTCTCTTTCCTCGAACCATGACACTTTATACTCTCTATCCTCTATATCCTCTAACCATGACCCTTTATACTCTCTATCCTCTAACCATGACCCTTTATTCTCTCTAATCCTCTAACCATGACCCTTTATACTCTCTATCCTCAAACCATGACCCTTTATCCTCTCTATCCTCTAACCATGACCCTTTGTCCTCGCTATCCTATAACCATGACCCTTTATACTATCTATCCTCTAACCATGACCCTTTATACTCTCTATCCTCTAACCATGACCCTTTATACTCCTCTAACCATGACCCTTTATCCTCTCTATCCTCTAACCATGACCCTTTATACTCTCTATCCTCTAACCATGACCCTTTATCCTTCTATCCTCCTCTAACCATGACCCTTTATCCTCTCTATCCTCTCTATCCTCTAACCATGACCCTTTATCCTCTCTATCCTCTAACCATGACCCTTTATACTCTCTATCCTCTAACCATGACCCTTTATCCTCTCTATCCTCTAACCATGACCCTTTATACTCTCTATCCTCTAACCATGACCCTTTATACTCTCTATCCATGACCCTTTATCCTCTCTATCCTCTAACCATGACCCTTTATACTCTCTATCCTCTAACCATGACACTTTATCCTCTAACCATGACCCTTTATACTCTCTATCCTCTAACCATGACCCTTTATACTCTCTATCCTCTAACCATGACCCTTTATCCTCTCTATCCTCTAACCATGACCCTTTATCCTCTCTATCCTCTAACCATGACACTTTATCCTCTACCTCTAACCATGACCCTTTATACTCTCTATCCTCTAACCATGACACTTTATCCTCTAACCATGACCCTTTATACTCTCTATCCTCTAACCATGACCCTTTATACTCTCTATCCTCTAACCATGACCCTTTATACTCTCTATCCTCTAACCATGACCCTTTATCCTCTCTATCCTCTAACCATGACCCTTTATACTCTCTATCCTCTAACCATGACCCTTTATACTCTCTATCCTCTAACCATGACCCTTTATCTCTATCCTCTAACCATGACCCTTATCCTCTCTATCCTCTAACCATGACCCTTTATACTCTCTATCCTCTAACCATGACCCTTTATCCTCTCTATCCTCTCTATCCTCTAACCATGACCCTTTATCCTCTCTATCCTCTCTATCCTCTAACCATGACCCTTTATCCTCTCTATCCTCTAACCATGACCCTTTATACTCTCTATCCTCTAACCATGACCCTTTATCCTCTCTATCCTCTAACCATGACCCTTTATACTCTCTATCCTCTAACCATGACCCTTTATACTCTCTATCCTCTAACCATGACCCTTTATCCTCTCTATCCTTTAACCATGACCCTTTATACTCTCTATCCTCTAACCATGACACTTTATCCTCTAACCATGACCCTTTATACTCTCTATCCTCTAACCATGACCCTTTATCCTCTCTATCCTCTCTATCCTCTAACCATGACCCTTTATCCTCTCTATCCTCTCTATCCTAACCATGACCCTTTATCCTCTCTATCCTCTAACCATGACACTTTATCCTCTAACCATGACCCTTATCCTCTCTATCCTCTAACCATGACCCTTTATACTCTCTATCCTCTAACCATGACCCTTTATCCTCTCTATCCTCTAACCATGACCCTTTATACTCTCTATCCTCTAACCATGACCCTTTATACTCTCTATCCTCTAACCATGACACTTTATCCTCTAACCATGACCCTTTATACTCTCTATCCTCTAACCATGACCCTTTATACTCTCTATCCTCTAACCATGATCCGTTATCCTCTCTATCCTCTAACCATGACCCTTTATACTCTCTATCCTCTAACCATGACCCTTTATCCTCTCTATCCTCTAACCATGACACTTTATCCTCTAACCATGACCCTTTATACTCTCTATCCTCTAACCATGACACCTTATCCTCTAACCATGACCCTTTATACTCTCTATCCTCTAACCATGACACTTTATCCTCTAACCATGACCCTTTATACTCTCTATCCTCTAACCATGACCCTTTATCCTCTCTATCCTCTAACCATGACCCTTTATACTCTCTATCCTCTGACCATGACACTTTATCCTCTAACCATGACCCTTTATACTCTCTATCCTCTAACCATGACCCTTTACTTCTATCCTCTATCCTTTAACCATGACCCTTTATCCTCTCTATCCTCTAACCATGACCCTTTATACTATCTATCCTCTAACCATGACCCTTTATACTCTCTATCCTCTAACCATGACACTTTATCCTCTCTATCCTCTAACCATGACCCTTTATACTCTCTATCCTCTAACCATGACACTTTATCCTCTCTATCCTCTAACCATGACCCTTTATCCTCTCTATCCTATAACCATGACCCTTTATCCTCTAACCATGACCCTTTATACTCTCTATCCTCTATCCTCTAACCATGACCCTTTATACTCTCTATCCTTTAACCATGACCCTTTATCCTCTTTTCCTCTAACCATGACCCTTTATCCTCTAACCATGACCCTTTATCCTCTCTATCCTCTAACCATGACCCTTTATCCTCTCTATCCTCTAACCATGACCCTTTATCCTCTCTAATATTCATCCATGACCCTTTAGCCTCTCTATCCTCTAACCATGACCCTTTATTCTCTCTATCCTCTTTCCTCTAACCATGACCCATTATCCTCTCTATCCTCTAACCATGACACTTTATTCTCTCTAATCCTCTAACCATGACCCTTTATCCTCTCTATCCTCTAACCATGACCCTTTATCCTCTCTATCCTCTAACCATGACCCTTTATCCTCTCTATCCTCTAACCATGACCCTTTATCCTCTCTATCCTCTAACCATGACCCTTTATCCTCTATCCTCTAACCATGACCCTTTATCCTCTAACCATGACCCTTTATACTCTCTATCCTCTAACCATGACCCTTTATCCTCTCTATCCTCTAACCATGACCCTTTATCCTCTCTATCCTCTAACCATGACCCTTTATCCTCTAACCATGACCCTTTATCCTCTCTATCCACTATATCCTCTAACCATGACCCTTTAGCCTCTCTATCCTCTAACCATGACCCTTTATTCTCTCTATCTTCTAACCATGACCCTTTATACTCTCTATCCTCTATTTCCTCTAACCATGACCCTTATCCTCTCTATCCTCTAACCATGACACTTTATTCTCTCTATCCTCTAACCATGACCCTTTATCCTCTCTATCCTCTAACCATGACCCTTTATCCTCTCTATCCTCTAACCATGACCCGTTATCCTCTCTATCCTCTAACCATGACCCGTTATCCTCTCTATCCTCTAACCATGACCCTTTATCCTCTATCCTCTAACCATGACCCTTTATCCTCTCTATCCTCTAACCATGACCCTTTATCCTCTCTATCCTCTAACCATGACCCTTTATACTCTCTATCCTCTAACCATGACCCTTTACTATCCTCTCTATCCTCTAACCATGACCCTTTATCCTCTCTATCCTCTAACCATGACCCTTTATACTATCTATCCTCTAACCATGACCCTTTATACTTATCCTCTAACCATGACACTTTATCCTCTCTATCCTCTAACCATGACCCTTTATACTCTCTATCCTCTAACCATGACACTTTATCCTCTATCCTATAACCATGACCCTTTATCCTCTCTATCCTATAACCATGACCCTTTATCCTCTAACCATGACCCTTTATACTCTCTATCCTCTAACCATGACCCTTTATCCTCTCTATCCTCTAACCATGACCCTTTATACTCTCTATCCTCTAACCATGACACTTTATCCTCTCTATCCTCTAACCATGACCCTTTATACTCTCTATCCTCTAACCATGACACTTTATCCTCTCTATCCTATAACCATGACCCTTTATCCTCTCTATCCTCTAACCATGACCCTTTATCCTCTCCTCTAACCATGACCCTTTATACTCTCTATCCTCTAACCATGACCCTTTATACTCTCTATCCTCTAACCATGACCCTTTATACTCTCTATCCTCTAACCATGACCCTTTATACTCTCTATCCTCTAACCATGACCCTTTATCCTCTCTATCCTCTAACCATGACCCTTTATACTCTCTATCCTCAAACCATGACCCTTTATACTCTCTATCCTCAAACCATGACCCTTTATCCTTCTATCCTCTAACCATGACCCGTTATCCTCTATCCTCTAACCATGACCCTTTATCCTCTCTATCCTCTAACCATGACCCTTTATACTCTCTATCCTCTAACCATGACCCTTATCCTTTATCCTCTAACCATGACCCTTTATCCTCTCTATCCTCTAACCATGACCCTTTATACTCTCTATCCTCTAACCATGACCTTTATCCTCTCTATCCTCTAACCATGACCCTTTATCCTCTCTATCCTCTAACCATGACCCTTTATCCTCTCTATCCTCTATCCTCCATGACACTTTATCCTCTTTATCCTCTAACCATGACCCTTTATCCTCTAACCATGACCCTTTATCCTCTCTATCCTCTAACCATGACCCTTTATCCTCTCTATCCTCTAACCATGACCCTTTATACTCTCTATCCTCTAACCATGACCCTTTATCCCTCTATCCTCTATCCTCTAACCATGACCCTTTATCCTCTTTATCCTCTAACCATGACCCTTTATCCTCTAACCATGACCCTTTATCCTCTCTATCCTCTAACCATGACCCTTTATCCTCTCTTTCCTCTAACCATGACACTTTATACTCCTCTATCCTCTAACCATGACCCTTTATCCTCTAACCATGACCCTTTATCCTCTCTATCCTCTAACCATGACCCTTTATCCTCTAACCATGACCCTTTATACTCTCTATCCTCTAACCATGACCCTTTATCCTTATCCTCTAACCATGACCCTTATCCTCTCTATCCTCTAACCATGACCCTTTATCCTCTAACCATGACCCTTTATCCTCTCTATCTATATCCTCTAACCATGACCCTTTATCCTCTCTATCCTCTAACCATGACCCTTTATTCTCTCTATCCTCTAACCATGACCCTTTATACTCTCTATCCTCATGACTTTCCTCTAACCATGACCCTTTATCCTCTCTATCCTCTAACCATGACACTTTATTCTCTCTATCCTCTAACCATGACCCTTTATCCTCTCTATCCTCTAACCATGACCCTTTATCCTCTCTATCCTCTAACCATGACCCTTTATCCTCTCTATCCTCTAACCATGACCCGTTATCCTTCTATCCTCTAACCATGACCCTTTATCCTCTCTATCCTCTAACCATGACCCTTTATCCTCTCTATCCTCTAACCATGACCCTTTATCCTCTCTATCCTCTAACCATGACCCTTTATACTTCTATCCTCTAACCATGACACTTTATCCTCTCTATCCTCTAACCATGACCCTTTATACTCTCTATCCTCTAACCATGACACTTTATCCTCTCTATCCTAACCATGACCCTTTATCCTCTCTATCCTATAACCATGACCCTTTATCCTCTAACCATGACCCTTTATACTCTCTATCCTCTAACCATGACCCTTTATCCTCTCTATCCTCTAACCATGACCCTTTATACTTCTATCCTCTAACCATGACACTTTATCCTCTCTATCCTCTAACCATGACCCTTTATACTCTCTATCCTCTAACCATGACACTTTATCCTCTCTATCCTATAACCATGACCCTTTATCCTCTCTATCCTCTAACCATGACCCTTTATCCTCTAACCATGACCCTTTATACTCTCTATCCTCTAACCATGACCCTTTATACTCTCTATCCTCTAACCATGACCCTTTATACTTCTATCCTCTAACCATGACCCTTTATACTCTCTATCCTCTAACCATGACCCTTTATCCTTCTATCCTCTAACCATGACCCTTTATACTCTCTATCCTCAACCATGACCCTTTATATCTCTATCCTCAAACCATGACCCTTTATCCTCTCTATCCTCTAACCATGACCCTTATCCTCTCTATCCTCTAACCATGACCCTTTATCCTCTCTATCCTCTAACCATGACCCTTTATCCTCTCTATCCTCTAACCATGACCCTTTATACTCTCTATCCTCTAACCATGACACTTTATCCTCTCTATCCTCTAACCATGACCCTTTATCCTCTCTATCCTCTAACCATGACCCTTTATCCTCTCTATCCTCTCTATCCTCTAACCATGACACTTTATCCTCTTTATCCTCTAACCATGACCCTTTATCCTCTAACCATGACCCTTTATCCTCTCTATCCTCTAACCATGACCCTTTATCCTCTCTATCCTCTAACCATGACCCTTTATACTCTCTATCCTCTAACCATGACCCTTTATCCTCTCTATCCTCTCTATCCTCTAACCATGACACTTTATCCTCTTTATCCTCTAACCATGACCCTTTATCCTCTAACCATGACCCTTTATCCTCTCTATCCTCTAACCATGACCCTTTATCCTCTCTTTCCTCGAACCATGACACTTTATACTCTCTATCCTCTATATCCTCTAACCATGACCCTTTATCCTCTAACCATGACCCTTTATCCTCTCTATCCTCTAACCATGACCCTTTATACTCTCTATCCTCTAACCATGACACTTTATCCTCTAACCATGACCCTTTATACTCTCTATCCTCTAACCATGACACTTTATACTCTCTATCCTCTAACCATGACCCTTTATCCTCTCTATCCTCTAACCATGACCCTTTATCCTCTCTATCCTCTAACCATGACCCTTTATACTCTCTATCCTCTAACCATGACACTTTATCCTCTAACCATGACCATTTATACTCTCTATTCTCTAACCATGACCCTTTATACTCTCTATCCTCTAACCATGACCCTTTATACTCTCTATCCTCTAACCATGACCCTTTATACTTCTATCCTCTAACCATGACCCTTTATCCTCCTCTATCCTCTGACTATCCTCTAACCATGACCCTTTATCCTCTCTATCCTCTAACCATGACCCTTTATACTCTCTATCCTCTAACCATGACCCTTTATCTCTCTATCCTCTAACCATGACCCTTTATCCTCTCTATCCTCTAACCATGACCCTTTATCCTCTATCCTCTAACCATGACCCTTTATACTCTCTATCCTCTAACCATGACCCTTTATACTCTCTATCCTCTAACCATGACCCTTTATACTCTCTATCCTCTAACCATGACCCTTTATCCTCTCTATCCTCTAACCATGACCCTTTATCCTCTCTATCCTCTAACCATGACCCTTTATACTCTCTATCCTCTAACCATGACCCTTTATACTCTCTATCCTCTAACCATGACCCTTTATCCTCTCTATCCTCTAACCATGACCCTTTATCCTCTCTATCCTCTAACCATGACCCTTTATACTCTCTATCCTCTAACCATGACCCTTTATCCTCTCTATCCTCTCTATCCTCTAACCATGACCCTTTATCCTCTCTATCCTCTAACCATGACCCTTTATCCTCTCTATCCTCTAACCATGACCCTTTATACTCTCTATCCTCTAACCATGACCCTTTATACTATCCTCTAACCATGACACTTTATCCTCTAACCATGACCCTTTATACTCTCTATCCTCTAACCATGACCCTTTATACTCTCTATCCTCTAACCATGACCCTTTATCCTCTCTATCCTCTAACCATGACCCTTTATACTCTCTATCCTCTAACCATGACCCTTTATCCTCTCTATCCTCTAACCATGACACTTTATCCTCTAACCATGACCCTTTATACTCTCTATCCTCTAACCATGACACCTTATCCTCTAACCATGACCCTTTATACTCTCTATCCTCTAACCATGACACTTTATCCTCTAACCATGACCCTTTATACTCTCTATCCTCTAACCATGACCCTTTATCCTCTCTATCCTCTAACCATGACCCTTTATACTCTCTATCCTCTGACCATGACACTTTATCCTCTAACCATGACCCTTTATACTCTCTATCCTCAACCATGACCCTTTATACTCTCTATCCTCAAACCATGACCCTTTATCCTCTCTATCCTCTAACCATGACCCTTTATCCTCTCTATCCTCTAACCATGACCCTTATCCTCTCTATCCTCTAACCATGACCCTTATCCTCTCTATCCTCTAACCATGACCCTTTATCCTCTCTATCCTCTAACCATGACCCTTTATCCTCTCTATCCTCTAACCATGACCCTTTATACTCTCTATCCTCTAACCATGACCCTTTATCTCCTCTATCCTTTAACCATGACCCTTTATCCTCTATCCTATAACCATGACCCTTTATACTATCTATCCTCTAACCATGACCCTTTATACTCTCTATCCTCTAACCATGACACTTTATCCTCTATCCTCTAACCATGACCCTTTATACTCTCTATCCTCTAACCATGACACTTTATCCTCTCTATCCTATAACCATGACCCTTTATCCTCTCCATCCTATAACCATGACCCTTTATCCTCTAACCATGACCCTTTATACTCTCTATCCTCTCTATCCTCTAACCATGACCCTTTATACTCTCTATCCTCTAACCATGACCCTTTATCCTCTCTATCCTCTAACCATGACCCTTTATCCTCTAACCATGACCCTTTATCCTCTCTATCCTCTAACCATGACCCTTTATCCTTATCCTCTAACCATGACCCTTTATCCTCTCTAATATTCTATCCATGACCCTTTATCCTCTCTATCCTCTAACCATGACCCTTTATTCTCTCTCCTCACTTTCCTCTAACCATGACCCATTATCCTCTCTATCCTCTAACCATGACACTTTATTCTCTCTAATCCTCTAACCATGACCCTTTATCCTCTCTATCCTCTAACCATGACCCTTTATAATCTCTATCCTCTAACCATGACCCTTTATCCTCTCTATCCTTTAACCATGACCCTTTATCCTCTAACCATGACCCTTTAAAATCTCTATCCTCTAACCATGACACTTTATCCTCTCTTTCCTCTAACCATGACCCTTTATCCTCTCTATCCTCTAACCATGACCCTTTATCCTCTCTATCCTTTAACCATGACCCTTTATCCTCTAACAATGACCCTTTATAATCTCTATCCTCTAACCATGACCCTTTATCCTCTAACCATGACACTTTATCCTCTCTATCCTCTAACCATGACCCTTTATACTTATCCTCAAACCATGACCCTTTATCCTCTCTATCCTCTAACCATGACCCTTTATCCTCTCTATCCTCTAACCATGACCCTTTATCCTCTCTATCCTCTCTATCCTCTAACCATGACACTTTATCCTCTAACCATGACCCTTTATCCTCTCTATCCTCTAACCATGACCCTTTATCCTCGCTATCCTATAACCATGACCCTTTATACTATCTATCCTCTAACCATGACACTTTATCCTCTCTATCCTCTAACCATGACTCTTTATCTCTCTATCCTCAACCATGACCCTTTATCCACTCTCTAACCATGACCCTTTATCCTCTAACCATGACCCTTTATACCTCTATCTTCTAACCATGACCCTTTAAACTCTATCCTCTAACCATGACCCTTCATCCTCTCTATCCTCTAACCATGACACTTTATCCTCTCTATCCTCTAACCATGACCCTTTATACTATCTATCCTCTAACCATGACTCTTTATCCTCTCTATCCTCTAACCATGACCCTTTATCCTCTAACCATGACCCTTTATCCTCTCTATCCTCTAACCATGACCCTTTATACTCTCTATCCTCTAACCATGACCCTTTATACTCTCTATCCTCTAACCATGACCCTTTATACTCTCTATCCTCTATCCTCTAACCATGACCCTTTATACTCTCTATCCTCAAACCATGACCCTTTATCCTCTCTATCCTCTAACCATGACCCTTTATCCTCGCTATCCTATAACCATGACCCTTTATCCTCTCTATCCTATAACCATGACCCTTTATACTATCTATCCTCAAATCATGACCCTTTATCCTCTCTATCCTCTAACCATGACCCTTTATCCTCTAACCATGACCCTTTATACTCTCTATCTTCTAACCATGACCCTTTAAACTCTCTATCCTCTAACCATGACCCTTTAAACTCTCTATCCTCTAACCATGACCCTTCATCCTCTCTATCCTCTAACCATGACACTTTATCCTCTCTATCCTCTAACCATGACCCTTTATCCTATCTATCCTCTAACCATGACTCTTTATCCTCTAACCATGACCCTTTATCCTCTCTATCCTCTAACCAAGACTCTTTATACTCTCTATCCTCAAACCATGACCCTTTATCCTCTCTATCCTCTAACCATGACCCTTTATCCTCTAACCATGACCCTTTATACTCTCTATCCTCTAACCATGACCCTTTATACTCTCTATCCTCTAACCATGACCCTTTATACTCTCTATCCTCTAACCATGACCCTTTATCCTCTCTATCCTCTAACCATGAGCCTTTATCCTCTCTATCCTATAACCATGACCCTTTATCCTCTCTATCCTCTAACCATGACCCTTTATACTCTCTATCCTTTAACCATGACCCTTTATCCTCTCTATCCTCTATCCATGACCCTTTATCCTCTCTATCCTCTAACCATGACCCTTTATCCTCTCTATCCACTATATCCTCTAACCATGACCCTTTAGCCTCTCTATCCTCTAACCATGACCCTTTATTCTCTCTAATCTTCTAACCATGACCCTTTATACTCTCTATCCTCTTTCCTCTAACCATGACCCATTATCCTCTCTATCCTCTAACCATGACACTTTATTCTCTCTAATCCTCTTACCATGACCCTTTATCCTCTCTATCCTCTAACCATGACCCTTTATCCTCTCTATCCTCTAACCATGACCCTTTATCCTCTCTATCCTCTAACCATGACCCTTTATCCTCTCTATCCTCTAACCATGACCCTTTATCCTCTCTATCCTCTAACCATGACCCTTTATCCTCTAACCATGACCCTTTATACTCTCTATCCTCTAACCATGACCCTTTATCCTCTCTATCCTCTAACCATGACCCTTTATCCTCTATCCTCTAACCATGACCCTTTATCCTCTAACCATGACCCTTTATCCTCTCTATCCTCTAACCATGACCCTTTATACTCTCTATCCTCTAACCATGACGCTTTATACTCTCTATCCTCTAACCATGACCCTTTATACTCTCTATCCTCTAACCATGACCCTTTATACTCTCTATCCTCTATCCTCTAACCATGACCCTTTATCCTCTCTATCCTATAACCATGACCCTTTATCCTATCTATCCTCTAACCATGACCCTTTATCCTCTCTATCCTCTAACCATGACCCTTTATCCTCTCTATCCTCTAACCATGACCCTTTATCCTCTCTATCCTATAACCATGACCCTTTATCCTCTCTATCCTCTAACCATGACCCTTTATACTCTCTATCCTCTAACCATGACACTTTATCCTCTCTATCCTCTAACCATGACCCTTTATCCTCTCTATCCTCTAACCATGACCCTTTATCCTCTCTATCCTCTAACCATGACCCTTTATACTCTCTATCCTCTCTATCCTCTAACCATGACCCTTCATCCTCTCTATCCTCTAACCATGACCCTTTATACTCTCTATCCTCTCTATCCTCTAACCATGACCCTTTATCCTCTCTATCCTTTAACCATGACCCTTTATTCTCTCTATCCTCTAACCATGACCCTTTATACTCTCTATCCTCCTCTAACCATGACCCTTCATCCTCTCTATCCTCTAACCATGACCCTTTATACTCTCTATCCTCTAACCATGACCCTTTATACTCTCAATCTTCTAACCATGACCCTTTATACTCTCTATCCTCTAACCATGACCCTTTATCCTCTCTAATATTCTATCCAACCATGACCCTTTATCCTCTCTATCCTCTCTATCCTCTAACCATGACCCTTTATACTCTCTATCCTCTAACCATGACCCTTTAGCCTCTCTATCCTCTAACCATGACCCTTTATCCTCTAACCATGACCCTTTATCCTCTCTATCCTCTAACCATGACCCTTTATCCTCTCTATCCTCTAACCATGACCCTTTATACTCTCTATCCTCTAACCATGACACTTTATCCTCTAACCATGACACTTTATCCTCTCTATCCTCTAACCATGACCCTTTATCCTCTCTATCCTCCTCCTCTAACCATGACCCTTTATACTTTATCCTCTCTATCCTCTAACCATGACCCTTTATCCTCTCTATCCTCTAACCATGACCCTTTATACTCTCTATCCTCTAACCATGACCCTTTATACTCTATCCTATCCTCTAACCATGACCCTTTATCCTCTCTATCCTCTAACCATGACCCTTTATACTCTCTATCCTCTCTATCCTCTAACCATGACCCTTTATCCTCTCTATCCTCTAACCATGACCCTTTATCCTCTATCCTCTAACCATGACCCTTTATCCTCTCTATCCTCTAACCATGACCCTTTATCCTCTCTATCCTCTAACCATGACCCTTTATCCTCTCTATCCTCTAACCATGACCCTTTATACTCTCTATCCTCTAACCATGACCCTTTAACCATGACCCTTTATCCTCTCTATCCTCTAACCATGACCCTTTATCCTCTCTATCCTCTAACCATGACCCGTTATCCTCTCTATCCTCTAACCATGACCCTTTATCCTCTCTATCCTCTAACCATGACCCTTTATCCTCTCTATCCTCTAACCATGACCCTTTATACTCTCTATCCTCTAACCATGACACTTTATCCTCTCTATCCTATAACCATGACCCTTTATCCTCTCTATCCTATAACCATGACCCTTTATCCTCTAACCATGACCCTTTATACTCTCTATCCTCTAACCATGACCCTTTATCCTCTCTATCCTCTAACCATGACCCTTTATACTCTCTATCCTCTAACCATGACCCTTTATCCTCTCTATCCTCTAACCATGACCCTTTATACTCTCTATCCTCTAACCATGACACTTTATCCTCTCTATCCTCTAACCATGACCCTTTATCCTCTAACCATGACCCTTTATCCTCTCTATCCTCTAACCATGACCCTTTATACTCTCTATCCTCTAACCATGACCCTTTATACTCTTATCCTCTAACCATGACCCTTTATACTCTATCCTCTAACCATGACCCTTTATCCTCTCTATCCTCTAACCATGACCCTTTATCCTCTCTATCCTCTAACCATGACCCTTTATACTATCCTCAAACCATGACCCTTTATACTCTCTATCCTCTAACCATGACCCTTTATCCTCTCTATCCTCTAACCATGACCCTTATCCTCTCTATCCTCTAACCATGACCCTTATCCTCTCTATCCTCTAACCATGACCCTTTATACTTCTATCCTCTAACCATGACCCTTTATCCTCTCTATCCTCTAACCATGACCCTTTATCCTCTCTATCCTCTAACCATGACCCTTTATACTCTCTATCCTCTAACCATGACACTTTATCCTCTCTATCCTCTAACCATGACCCTTTATCCTCTATCCTCTAACCATGACCCTTTATCCTCTCTATCCTCTATCCTCTAACCATGACACTTTATCCTTTATCCTCTAACCATGACCCTTTATCCTCTAACCATGACCCTTTATCCTCTCTATCCTCTAACCATGACCCTTTATACCTTATCCTCTCTATCCTCTAACCATGACCCTTTATACTCTCTATCCTCTAACCATGACCCTTTATCCTCTCTATCCTCTAACCATGACACTTTATCCTTTATCCTCTAACCATGACCCTTTATCCTCTAACCATGACACTTTATCCTCTCTATCCTCTAACCATGACCCTTTATCCTCTCTTTCCTCTAACCATGACCTTTATACTCTCTATCCTCTATATCCTCTAACCATGACCCTTTATCCTCTAACCATGATGACCCTTTATCCTCTCTATCCTCTAACCATGACCCTTTATACTCTCTATCCTCTAACCATGACACTTTATCCTCTAACCATGACCCTTTATACTCTCTATCCTCTAACCATGACCCTTTATACTCTCTATCCTCTAACCATGACCCTTTATCCTCTCTATCCTCTAACCATGACCCTTTATCCTCTCTATCCTCTAACCATGACCCTTTATACTCTCTATCCTCTAACCATGACACTTTATCCTCTAACCATGACCATTTATACTCTCTATTCTCTAACCATGACCCTTTATACTCTCTATCCTCTAACCATGACCCTTTATACTCTCTATCCTCTAACCATGACCCTTTATACTCTATCCTCTAACCATGACCCTTTATCCTCTCTATCCTCTCTATCCTCTAACCATGACCCTTTATCCTCTCTATCCTCTAACCATGACCCTTTATACTCTCTATCCTCTAACCATGACCCTTTATACTCTCTATCCTCTAACCATGACCCTTTATCCTCTCTATCCTCTAACCATGACCCTTTATCCTCTCTATCCTCTAACCATGACCCTTTATACTCTCTATCCTCTAACCATGACCCTTTATCCTCTCTATCCTCTAACCATGACCCTTTATCCTCTCTATCCTCTCTATCCTCTAACCATGACCCTTTATCCTCTCTATCCTCTAACCATGACCCTTTATACTCTCAATCCTCTAACCATGACACTTTATCCTCTAACCATGACCCGTTATCCTCTCTATCCTCTAACCATGACCCTTTATACTCTCTATCCTCTAACCATGACCCTTTATCCTCTCTATCCTCTAACCATGACCCTTTATCCTCTCTATCCTCTAACCATGACCCTTTATACTCTCTATCCTCTAACCATGACACTTTATCCTCTAACCATGACCCTTTATACTCTCTATCCTCTAACCATGACCCTTTATACTCTCTATCCTCTAACCATGACCCTTTATCCTCTCTATCCTCTAACCATGACCCTTTATACTCTCTATCCTCTAACCATGACCCTTTATCCTCTCTATCCTCTAACCATGACACTTTATCCTCTAACCATGACCCTTTATCCTCTCTATCCTCTAACCATGACACCTTATCCTCTAACCATGACCCTTTATACTCTCTATCCTCTAACCATGACACTTTATCCTCTAACCATGACCCTTTATACTCTCTATCCTCTAACCATGACCCTTTATCCTCTCTATCCTCTAACCATGACCCTTTATACTCTCTATCCTCTGACCATGACACTTTATCCTCTAACCATGACCCTTTATACTCTCTATCCTCAAACCATGACCCTTTATCCTCTATCCTCAAACCATGACCCTTTATCCTCTCTATCCTCTAACCATGACACTTTATCCTCTAACCATGACCCGTTATCCTCTCTATCCTCTAACCATGACCCTTTATACTCTCTATCCTCTAACCATGACCCTTTATCCTCTCTATCCTCTAACCATGACCCTTTATCCTCTCTATCCTCTAACCATGACCCTTTATACTCTCTATCCTCTAACCATGACCCTTTACTCTCTATCCTCTCTATCCTTTAACCATGACCCTTTATCCTCGCTATCCTATAACCATGACCCTTTATACTATCTATCCTCTAACCATGACCCTTTATACTCTCTATCCTCTAACCATGACACTTTATCCTCTCTATCCTCTAACCATGACCCTTTATACTCTCTATCCTCTAACCATGACACTTTATCCTCTCTATCCTATAACCATGACCCTTTATCCTCTCTATCCTATAACCATGACCCTTTATCCTCTAACCATGACCCTTTATACTCTCTATCCTCTCTATCCTCTAACCATGACCCTTTATACTCTCTATCCTTTAACCATGACCCTTTATCCTCTCTTTCCTCTAACCATGACCCTTTATCCTCTAACCATGACCCTTTATCCTCTCTATCCTCTAACCATGACCCTTTATCTCTCTATCCTCTAACCATGACCCTTTATCCTCTCTAATATTCTATCCATGACCCTTTAGCCTCTCTATCCTCTAACCATGACCCTTTATTCTCTCTATCCTATTTCCTCTAACCATGACCCATTATCCTCTCTATCCTCTAACCATGACACTTTATTCTCTCTAATCCTCTTACCATGACCCTTTATCCTCTCTATCCTCTAACCATGACCCTTTATCCTCTCTATCCTCTAACCATGACCCTTTATCCTCTCTATCCTCTAACCATGACCCTTTATCCTCTCTATCCTCTAACCATGACCCTTTATCCTCTCTATCCTCTAACCATGACCCTTTATCCTCTAACCATGACCCTTTATCCTCTCTATCCACTATATCCTCTAACCATGACCCTTTAGCCTCTCTATCCTCTAACCATGACCCTTTATTCTCTCTAATCTTCTAACCATGACCCTTTATACTCTCTATCCTCACTTTCCTCTAACCATGACCCATTATCCTCTCTATCCTCTAACCATGACACTTTATTCTCTCTAATCCTCTAACCATGACCCTTTATCCTCTCTATCCTCTAACCATGACCCTTTATCCTCTCTATCCTCTAACCATGACCCGTTATCCTCTCTATCCTCTAACCATGACCCGTTATCCTCTCTATCCTCTAACCATGACCCTTTATCCTCTCTATCCTCTAACCATGACCCTTTATCCTCTCTATCCTCTAACCATGACCCTTTATCCTCTCTATCCTCTAACCATGACCCTTTATACTCTCTATCCTCTAACCTTGACCCTTTACTTATCCTCTCTATCCTTTAACCATGACCCTTTATCCTCGCTATCCTATAACCATGACCCTTTATACTATCTATCCTCTAACCATGACCCTTTATACTCTCTATCCTCTAACCATGACACTTTATCCTCTCTATCCTCTAACCATGACCCTTTATACTCTCTATCCTCTAACCATGACACTTTATCCTCTCTATCCTATAACCATGACCCTTTATCCTCTCTATCCTCTAACCATGACCCTTTATACTCTCTATCCTCTAACCATGACACTTTATCCTCTCTATCCTATAACCATGACCCTTTATCCTCTCTATCCTCTAACCATGACCCTTTATACTCTCTATCCTCCTCTAACCATGACCCTTTATACTATCTATCCTCTAACCATGACCCGTTATCCTCTCTATCCTCTAACCATGACACTTTATCCTCTCTATCCTCTAACCATGACTCTTTATACTCTCTATCCTCAAATCATGACCCTTTATCCACTCTATCCTCTAACCATGACCCTTTATCCTCTAACCATGACCCTTTATACTCTCTATCTTCTAACCATGACCCTTTAAACTCTCTATCCTCTAACCATGACCCTTTATCCTCTCTATCCTCTAACCATGACCCTTTATCCTCTCTATCCTCTAACCATGACCCTTTATACTCTCTATCCTCTAACCATGACCCTTTATCCTCTCTATCCTCTAACCATGACCCTTTATCCTCTAACCATGACCCTTTATACTCTCTATCCTCTAACCATGACCCTTTATACTCTATCCTCTAACCATGACCCTTTATACTCTCTATCCTCTAACCATGACCCTTTATACTCTCTCCTCTATCCTCTAACCATGACCCTTTATACTCTCTATCCTCAAACCATGACCCTTTATCCTCTCTATCCTCTAACCATGACCCTTTATCCTCGCTATCCTATAACCATGACCCTTTATCCTCTCTATCCTATAACCATGACCCTTTATACTATCTATCCTCAAATCATGACCCTTTATCCTCTCTATCCTCTAACCATGACCCTTTATCCTCTAACCATGACCCTTTATACTCTCTATCTTCTAACCATGACCCTTTAAACTCTCTATCCTCTAACCATGACCCTTTAAACTCTCTATCCTCTAACCATGACCCTTTATCCTCTCTATCCTCTAACCAAGACCCTTTATCCTCTCTATCCTCTAACCAAGACCCTTTATCCTCTCTATCCTTTAACCATGACCCTTTATCCTCTAACCATGACCCTTTATCCTCTCTATCCTCTAACCATGACCCTTTATAATCTCTATCCTCTAACCATGACCCTTTATCCTCTCTATCCTTTAACCATGACCCTTTATCCTCTAACCATGACCCTTTAAAATCTCTATCCTCTAACCATGACCCTTTATTCTCTCTAATCCTCTAACCATGACCCTTTATACTCTCTATCCTCAAACCATGACCCTTTATCCTCTCTATCCTCTAACCATGACCCTTTGTCCTCGCTATCCTATAACCATGACCCTTTATACTATCTATCCTCTAACCATGACCCTTTATACTCTATCCTCTAACCATGACCCTTTATACTCTCTATCCTCTAACCATGACACTTTATCCTCTCTATCCTCTAACCATGACACTTTATCCTCTCTATCCTATAACCATGACCCTTTATACTATCTATCCTCTAACCATGACCCGTTATCCTCTAACCATGACACTTTATCCTCTCTATCCTCTAACCATGACCCTTTATACTCTCTATCCTCAAACCATGACCCTTTATCCTCTCTATCCTCTAACCATGACCCTTTATCCTCTCTATCCTCTAACCATGACCCTTTATCCTCTCTATCCTCTCTATCCTCTAACCATGACACTTTATCCTCTAACCATGACCCTTTATACTCTCTATCCTCAAACCATGACCCTTTATCCTCTCTATCCTCTAACCATGACCCTTTATCCTCGCTATCCTATAACCATGACCCTTTATACTATCTATCCTCTAACCATGACCCGTTATCCTCTCTATCCTCTAACCATGACACTTTATCCTCTCTATCCTCAAATCATGACCCTTTATCCACTCTATCCTCTAACCATGACCCTTTATCCTCTAACCATGACCCTTTATACTCTCTATCTTCTAACCATGACCCTTTATCCTCTCTATCCTCTAACCATGACCCTTCATCCTCTCTATCCTCTAACCATGACACTTTATCCTCTCTATCCTCTAACCATGACCCTTTATCCTATCTATCCTCTAACCATGACTCTTTATCCTCTCTATCCTCTAACCATGACCCTTTATCCTCTAACCATGACCCTTTATCCTCTCTATCCTCTAACCAAGACTCTTTATACTCTCTATCCTCAAACCATGACCCTTTATACTCTCTATCCTCTAACCATGACCCTTTATCCTCTAACCATGACCCTTTATACTCTCTATCCTCAAACCATGACCCTTTATCCTCTCTATCCTCTAACCATGACCCTTTATCCTCGCTATCCTATAACCATGACCCTTTATCCTCTCTATCCTATAACCATGACCCTTTATACTATCTATCCTCAAATCATGACCCTTTATCCTCTCTATCCTCTAACCATGACCCTTTATCCTCTAACCATGACCCTTTATACTCTCTATCTTCTAACCATGACCCTTTAAACTCTCTATCCTCTAACCATGACCCTTTAAACTCTCTATCCTCTAACCATGACCCTTCATCCTCTCTATCCTCTAACCATGACCCTTTATCCTATCTATCCTCTAACCATGACCCTTTATCCTCTCTATCCTCTAACCATGACCCTTTATCCTCTAACCATGACCCTTTATCCTCTCTATCCTCTAACCAAGACTCTTTATACTCTCTATCCTCAAACCATGACCCTTTATCCTCTCTATCCTCTAACCATGACCCTTTATCCTCTAACCATGACCCTTTATACTCTCTATCCTCTAACCATGACCCTTTATACTCTCTATCCTCTAACCATGACCCTTTATCCTCTCTATCCTCTAACCATGACCCTTTATACTCTCTATCCTTTAACCATGACCCTTTATCCTCTCTAATATTCTATCCATGACCCTTTATCCTCTCTATCCTCTAACCATGACCCTTTATCCTCTCTATCCACTATATCCTCTAACCATGACCCTTTAGCCTCTCTATCCTCTAACCATGACCCTTTATTCTCTCTAATCTTCTAACCATGACCCTTTATACTCTCTATCCTCACTTTCCTCTAACCATGACCCATTATCCTCTCTATCCTCTAACCATGACACTTTATTCTCTCTAATCCTCTTACCATGACCCTTTATCCTCTCTATCCTCTAACCATGACCCTTTATCCTCTCTATCCTCTAACCATGACCCTTTATCCTCTCTATCCTCTAACCATGACCCTTTATCCTCTCTATCCTCTAACCATGACCCTTTATCCTCTCTATCCTCTAACCATGACCCTTTATCCTCTAACCATGACCCTTTATACTCTCTATCCTCTAACCATGACCCTTTATCCTCTCTATCCTCTAACCATGACCCTTTATCCTCTCTATCCTCTAACCATGACCCTTTATCCTCTAACCATGACCCTTTATCCTCTCTATCCTCTAACCATGACCCTTTATACTCTCTATCCTCTAACCATGACGCTTTATACTCTCTATCCTCTAACCATGACCCTTTATACTCTCTATCCTCTAACCATGACCCTTTATACTCTCTATCCTCTCTATCCTCTAACCATGAGCCTTTATCCTCTCTATCCTATAACCATGACCCTTTATCCTCTCTATCCTCTAACCATGAGCCTTTATCCTCTCTATCCTATAACCATGACCCTTTATCCTCTCTATCCTCTAACCATGACCCTTTATCCTCTCTATCCTATAACCATGACCCTTTATCCTCTCTATCCTCTAACCATGACCCTTTATCCTCTCTATCCTCTAACCATGACCCTTTATCCTCTCTATCCTCTAACCATGACCCTTTATCCTCTCTATCCTCTAACCATGACCCTTCATCCTCTCTATCCTCTAACCATGACCCTTTATACTCTCTATCCTCTCTATCCTCTAACCATGACCCTTCATCCTCTCTATCCTCTAACCATGACCCTTTATACTCTCTATCCTCTCTATCCTCTAACCATGACCCTTTATACTCTCTATCCTCTCTATCCTTTAACCATGACCCTTCATTCTCTCTATCCTCTAACCTTTAACCATGACCCTTCATTCTCTCTATCCTCTAACCATGACCCTTTATACTCTCTATCCTGACCCTCTATCCTCTAACCATGACCCTTCATCCTCTCTATCCTCTAACCATGACCCTTTATACTCTCTATCCTCTAACCATGACCCTTTATACTCTCAATCTTCTAACCATGACCCTTTATACTCTCTATCCTCTAACCATGACCCTTTATCCTCTCTAATATTCTATCCATGACCCTTTATCCTCTCTATCCTCTCTATCCTCTAACCATGACCCTTTATACTCTCTATCCTCTAACCATGACCCTTTAGCCTCTCTATCCTCTAACCATGACCCTTTATCCTCTAACCATGACCCTTTATCCTCTCTATCCTCTAACCATGACCCTTTATCCTCTCTATCCTCTAACCATGACCCTTTATACTCTCTATCCTCTAACCATGACCCTTTATCCTCTAACCATGACCCTTTATCCTCTCTATCCTCTAACCATGACCCTTTATCCTCTCTATCCTCTAACCATGACCCTTTATACTCTCTATCCTCTAACCATGACACTTTATCCTCTAACCATGACACTTTATCCTCTCTATCCTCTAACCATGACCCTTTATCCTCTCTATCCTCTCTATCCTCTAACCATGACCCTTTATACTCTCTATCCTCTCTATCCTTTAACCATGACCCTTCATCCTCTCTATCCTCTAACCATGACCCTTTATACTCTCTATCCTCTCTATCCTCTAACCATGACCCTTCATCCTCTCTATCCTCTAACCATGACCCTTTATACTCTCTATCCTCTAACCATGACCCTTTATACTCTCAATCTTCTAACCATGACCCTTTATACTCTCTATCCTCTAACCATGACCCTTTATCCTCTCTATCCTCCCTATCCTCTAACCATGACCCTTTATACTCTCTATCCTCTAACCATGACCCTTTAGCCTCTCTATCCTCTAACCATGACCCTTTATCCTCTAACCATGACCCTTTATCCTCTCTATCCTCTAACCATGACCCTTTATCCTCCCTATCCTCTAACCATGACCCTTTATACTCTCTATCCTCTAACCATGACACTTTATCCTCTAACAATGACCCTTTATCCTCTCTATCCTCTAACCATGACCCTTTATCCTCTCTATCCTCTAACCATGACACTTTATACTCTCTATCCTCTAACCATGACCCTTTATCCTCTCTTTCCTCTAACCATGACCCTTTATCCTCTCTATCCTCTAACCATGACCCTTTATACTCTCTATCCTCTAACCATGACCCTTTATCCTCTCTATCCTCCCTATCCTCTAACCATGACCCTTTATCCTCTCTATCCTCCCTATCCTCTAACCATGACCCTTTATACTCTCTATCCTCTAACCATGACACTTTATCCTCTAACAATGACCCTTTATCCTCTCTATCCTCTAACCATGACCCTTTATCCTCTCTATCCTCTAACCATGACACTTTATACTCTCTATCCTTTAACCCTGACAATTTATACTCTCTATCCTCTAACCATGACCCTTTATCCTCTCTTTCCTCTAACCATGAGCCTTTATCCTCTCTTTCCTCTAACCATGACACTTTATCCTCTAGCAAACTATGACCTAACCCCAGCCTATCAATTATCTTTACATATCCCAACACATCTGGCCTACACACTAGAGGTCGACCAATTAATCGGCTATTCCGTTTTCAGCCGATTACATTGCACTCCACGAGGAGACTGTGTGGCAGGCTGACTACCTGTTATACGAGTGCAGCAAGGAGCCAAGGTAAGGTGCTAGCTAGCATTAAACTTATCTTATAAAAAACAATCAATCTTATCATAATCACTAGTTAACTACACATGGTTGATGATATTACTAGTTTATCTCGCTTGTCCTGCGTTCCATGTTAATTTATCATTGAATCACAGCCTACTTCGCCAAACGGGTGATGTAACAAGCACATTTGCGAAAAAAGAACTGTCATTGCACCAATGTGCACCTAACCATAAACATCAATGCCATTCTTAAAATCAATACACAAGTATATATTTTTAAACCTGCATATTTAGTTAATATTGCCTGCTAACATGAATTTCTTTTAACTAGGGAAATTGTTTCACTTCTCTTGCGTACTGTGGAACAGATTCAGGGTATATGCAGCAGTTTGGGCCTCCTGGCTCGTTGAGAACTGCGAAGACTATTTCTTCCTAACAAAGAAAGCCAACTTTGCCAAACGGGGGATGATTTAACAAAAGCGCATTTGCGAAAAAAGCACAATCGTTGCACGAATGTACCTAACCATAAACATCAATGCCTTTCTTAAAATCAATACACAGAAGTATATATATATTTTTAAATCTGCATATTTATTTAGTTAAAAGAAATTAATGTTAGCAGGCCATATTAACTAGGGAAATTGTCAGGGTATATGCAACAGTTTGGGCCGCCTGGCCCGTTGTAACGGTTTTCTTTAGGTGAAGGAGAGGCGGACCAAAACGCAGCGTGGTGGTTATTCATGTTTTTTAATAAAGACACTAGACATGAATAAACTAACAAAAACAATAAACGTGGAAAACCAAAAACAGCCCTATCTGGTGCAAAACACAGAGACAGGAACAATCACCCACAAACACACAGTGAAACCCAGGCTACCTAAATATGGTTCCCAATCAGAGACAATGACTAACACCTGCCTCTGATTGAGAACCATATCAGGCCAGACATAGAAATAGACAAACAAGACATCCAACATAGAATGCCCACTCAGCTCACACCCTGACCAACCAAAACATAGAAACATACAAAGCAAACTATGGTCAGGGTGTGACACTCGTTGCGAACTAATTTGGCAGAATTGTACATAATTATGACATAACATTGTAACAGCGATATTTAGACTGATGGATGCCACCGTTAGATAAAATACGGAACGGTTCACTTTTATTTTAGACTAAATAGAAGGTATTTATGTATTATGTTCATTGTTTATTCAGTATTGTTGTATTTGTCATTATTACAAATATATAAAATCGTCCGATTAATCAGTATCGGCTTTTTTTGGTCCTCCAATAATCGGTATCAGCGTTGAAAAATCATAATCGGTCGACCTCTAGTACACACATCTAAGTGTTCCGTATTTCTAAACCTTCCTTGTTACCTACTGACTGACTTCCTAAAGTTCTGTTATAAAACCTGAGCTATCTTCACTGATTGGTTGAGGCAATGGCTAACACGTTAGCAGACTGTGTGTGTGTGTGAGTGTGTGTGTGTGTTTGTGTCTCACCCTCCCAGGACTGTTCAGAGCGGTTGGGGGTGTTGCAGTAGCCATACGCCTCAGTGATGGGGTCTGGATCAGGATCCTCTGTGTGGGGGACAGGGATCACTCTCTTCCTGCTTTTTCCTTGGCCCTGGCCTTGTCCCTGACCCTGGTGGGGCCAGTCCTCACCCATGGGCGTAGTGGGGATTAGGTGGACTGGAGAGAGATGAGGGGGGGAGTATAAACATTTTCAAATTACTTTAACTTCTTATGGGCCAACATCCAATGAAATTGCAGAGAGCAAAATTCAAACTACAGAATTATAAATATTTAACTTTCATAACATCACAAGTGTAATACATCAAAATAAAGCTTAACCTCTTGTTAATCCAGCTACTGTGTCAGATTTCAAAAAGGCTTTACGGCAAAAGCACACAATACGATTATTTGAGGACAGCGCCCCGCATACAAAAGCATGAAAAACATGTTTCAACCAGGCAAGTGCGCCACGAAAGTCAGAAATAGCCATATAATAAATGCCTACCTTTGATGATCTTCTTCTGTTGGCACTCCAAAAGGTCCCTGTTACATCACAAATGGTCCTTTTGTTCGATAATACCCTTCTTCAAATCCATAAAACTCAGTTTAGCTGGCGCACTTCAGTCAATAATCCACCCAGTTTCCCTCCATCAAAATGCATACAAAATGAATCCCAAACGTTACTAATAAACTTTTCCAAACAAGTCAAACAATGTTGATAATCAAACCTTAGGTACCCTAATACGTAAATAAATGATACAATTTAAGACGGAGAATCGTTATTGTCTTTACCGGAGAAAAATACCAAAGAACACGCTCTCTTCCACTCGCATGGAATCACTACAGCCAAAATGGGAGCCACCTAGAAAAACTAAAATTTCGGGCAAATTTTTCCAAAAACCAGCATGAAACTCTTTCTAAAGACTGTTGACATCTAGAGGAAGCCCTCGGAACTGCATTCTGGGAGGATTTCGCCTTATAATAAAAATGACAGCTATTGAAAACAGTGGTAGGCTGACATTTTTTTTTCTTGGGATGGTTTGTCCTCTGGGTTTCGCCTGCCGTATCAGTTCTGTTATACTCCCAGACATAATTTCAACAGTTGTAGAAACTTTATATCCTAGTTGAGTAACAGGCAGTTTACATTGGGTACGCTTTTCATCCAGACGTGAAAATACTGCCCCCTACCCAAGAGAGGTTAATGGGTCAACTCCTCAATGTTTGACAGATTGTGAGGGAGAAAGAGACTGAATGAAATAGCAGAGAATGAAGGATTGAGTGAGAGAGAAGTATAGCGAGAGAGAAGTATAGCGAGAGAGAAGTATAGACAGAGAGAAGTATAGACAGAGAGAAGTATAGACAGAGAGAAGTATAGCGAGAGAGAAGTATAGAGAGAGAGAGAAGTATAGCGAGAGAGAGAAGTATAGCGAGAGAGAAGTATAGCGAGAGAGAAGTATAGCGAGAGAGAAGTATAGCGAGAGAGAAGTATAGCGAGAGAGACACCACTGACATCCATTGCTCAAAGGACCCTCCTTTATTAAGGTATATAGTCAATTAACCTCCCCCCCAGCCCAGCCTCAGCCCAGCCTCCTCATCAGTCCAGCCTCCCCTCAGCCCAGCCTCCTCCTCAGCCCCCTGTCAGCCCAACCTCCTCCTCAGCCCCCTGTCAGCCCATCATGTTCCCAGCCTCAGCCCAGCCTCAGCCCATCCTGTCCCCAGCATCCTCCTCAGCCCAGAATCAGCCCATCATGTCTCCAGCTTCAGCCCAGTCTCCTCTTCAGTCCAGCCTCCCCTCCCCTCAGCCCATCATGTCCCCAGCCTCCTCCTCAGCCCAGCCTCAGCCCCTCATGTCCCCAGCCTCACCTTCAGCCCAGCCTCAGCGCCGGCCCAGCCTCCCCGAGCTTTAGTCAAACCTCAGCCCAGTTCATCTACATGTGAACAGCAGTAGAACCCTGTACAGAACCCCTCACCAATAACCCAGGGTTGCCTTGACAACCATTGACCTGTGACCCCAAGGCCAGGCGGCCCGAGAGCAGTGTGGGAACCACTGCAGTCCCATTCAGAAACACAGGATCCTGGGAAGAAGTTGAAACGCAATGCCCTCCTGACAATACTCACTACCCGCACACACAGACACACACACGTATCTCAGAAACCCTGGTTGTCCTGAAGCACGGCGGTGGAGTAGGTAAATATTACAAATCTTTGCAAAGAGAGACAAAGCAAGACACTTTCTAACTATAAAAGGAGAGAGGCCCTTTCATTCCTATGACAACCTTTAAATCAACTAGCCTAAATAGAAGCCACACTATCTTAAAGTGAGGGCATCCATATTAACCCCAAACAGTACATCTCCAGAGTACAGCAACCCCCCAGAGTAGAGTGGAAACAGGAAAGACATTTGAAGCTATAAAAACAGTGTAACCATGACAATGAAAAATAGACTTGTCGAATTGCACGACCGTTCAAAAGTTTGGGATCACTTAGAAATGTCCTTGTTTTTGAAAGAAAAGCACATTTTCTGTCCATTAAAATAATATCAAATTAATCAGAAATACAGTGTCGACATTGTTAATGTTGTAAATGACTATTGTAGCTGGAAACGGCATGCACAACATGCAATTGGTACCCAGGAGTGATGGTTGCTGATAATGGGCCTCTGTACGCCTATGTAGATATTCCATTAAAAAAAATCTGCAGTTTCCAGCTACAATAGTCATTTACAACATTAACAATGTCTACACTGTATTTCTGATCAATTTTATTTTATTTTAATGGACAAAAAATGTTCTTTTCTTTCAAAAACAAGGAAATGTATACGTGACCTCAAACTTTTGAATGGTAGTGTATAGACTCACTGGTCAGTTAACATCAGTATACTCAGTGGTCAGTTAGCATCAGTATAGACGGTCAGTTAGCATCAGTATAGACTCACTGGTCAATCAGCATCAGTATAGACTCACTGGTCAGTTAGCAGCAGTATAGACTCAATGGTCAGTTAGCAGCAGTATAGATGGTCAGTTAGCATCAGTATAGACTCACTGTTCAGTTAGCATCAGTATAGAGTCAGTTAACATCAGTATAGACTCACTGGTCAGTCAGCATCAGTATAGATGGTCAGTTAGCATCAGTATAGACTCACCGGTCAGTCAGCATCAGTATCAACTAACTGTTCAGTTAGCATCAGCATAGACAAACAGTTAACATCAGTATCGACTCACTGTTCAGTTAGCATAGGCATAGGCGGTCAGTTAACATTAGTATAGACTCACTGGTCAGTTAGCACCAGTATAGACGGTCAGTTAGCATCAATATAGACTCACTGGTCAGTCAACATCAGTTTAGACTCACCGGTCAGTTAGCATCAGTATAGACTCACTGTTCAGTTAGCATCAGCATAGACGGTCAGTTAACATCACTATAGACTGACTGATCAATTAGCATCAGTATAGACTGCCAGTTAACTTCAGTATAGACTCACTGGTTAGTCAGCATCAGTATAGACTCACTGGTCAGTTAGCAGCAGTATTGACGGTCAGTTAGCATCAGTATCAACTCATTGTTCAGTTAGCATCAGCATAGACAATCAGTTAACACAGTACCAACTTACTGGTCAGTTAACATCAGTATAGACAGTCAGTTAGCATCACTATAGACTCACTGGTTAGTCAGCATCAGTATAGACAGTCAGTTAGCATCAGTATAGACTCACCGGTCAGTTACCATTAGTATAGACTCACTGGTCAGTTAGCACCAGTATAGACGGTCAGTTAGCATCAGTATAGACTCACTGGTCATTCAGCATCAGTTTAGACTCACCGGTCAGTTAGCATCAGTATAGACTCACTGTTCAGTTAGCATCAGCATAGACGGTCAGTTAACATCAGTATAGACTCACTGATCAGATAGCATCAGTATAGACAGTCAGTAAGCATCAGTATAGACCCACTTGTCAGTCAGCATCAGTATAGATGGTCAGTTAGCATCAGTATAGACTCATTGGTCAGTCAGCATCAGTATAGACTCACTGGTCAGTTAGCATCAGTTTAGACTCACCGGTCAGTTAGCATCCGTATAGACTCACTGTTCAGTTAGCATCAGTATAGACTCACTGTTCAGTTAGCATCAGTATAGACTCACTGGTCAGTTAGCATCAGTATAGACAGTCAGTTAGCATCAGTATACTCACTGGTCAGTCAGCATCAGTATAGACTCACTGGTCAGTTAGTACCAGTATAGACGGTCAGTTAGCATCAGTATAGACTCACTGGTCAGTTATCATCAATATCGGCTCACTGGTCAGTTAGCACCAGTATAGACAGTCAGTTAACATCGGTATAGACTCACTGGTCAGTTAGCACCAGTATAGATGGTCATTGGCATCAGTAACATTCTTTGTTTCACGGAAACATGGTTCACTCGAGACACGCTATCGGAGTCGGTACAGTCACCTGGTTTCTTCACGCATCGTCCCGACAGGAACAAGCATCTCTCTGGTAAGAAGAGGGGCGGGGGTGGATGCCTTATGATTAACAAGACGTGGTGTGATCATAACAACATACAGGAACTCAAATCTTTTTGGTCACCTGACTTAGAATCCCTCACAATCAAATGCCGACCGCATTATCTACCAAGAGAATTCTCTTCGATCATAATCAAAGTGGTGTATATTCCCCCCCAAGCAGACACATCGACGGTCCTCAAAGAATTTAATTTGACTCTATGTAAACTGGAAACCACATATCCTGAGACTGCATTTATTGTAGCTGGGGATTTTAACAAGGCTAATCTGAAAACAAGGCTCCCTAAATTTTGTCAGCATATCAATTGTGCGGCCCGGGCTGGCAAAACCCTGGATCATTGTTAATCTAACTTCCTCGACGCATATAAGGCCCTCTCCCGCCCTCCTTTCGGAACAGCTGACCACGACTCCCAGCCTATAGACAGAAACTAAAACAGGAAGCACCCGTGCTCAGGTCTGTTCAACGCTGATCTGACCAATCGGATTCCACGCTTCAAGATTGCTTCGATCACGTGGACTGGGATATGTTCCGCATAGCGTCAAACAACAATGAGTAAAACATGAGTAAAACATTTAAACGATGAATACGCTGATTCGGTGAGTGAGTTTATTAGCAAGTGCATCGGTGATGCTGTACCCACAGCGTCTATTAAAACATTCCCAAACCAGAAACCGTGGATTGATGGCAGCATTTACACAAAACTGAAAGCGCGAACCACTGCTTTTAACCAGGGCAAGGTGACCAGAAACATGACCGAATGAATACAAACAGTGTAGCTATTCCCTCCGCAAGGCAATCAAACAAGCTAAGCATCAGTATAGACAAAGTAGAGTCGCAGTTCAACGGCTCAGACACGAGAGTTATGTGGCAGGGTCTACAGTCAATCACAGACTACAAAAGAAAAACCAGCCCCGTCGCGGACCACGATGTCTTGCTCCCAGACAGACTAAACAACTTCTTTGCTCGCGTTGAGTACAATATATTGTCACTGAGACGGCCCGCTACCAAAACCTGCGGGCTCTCCTTCACTGCAGCCAACATGAGTTAAACACTTAAACGTGTTAACCCTCGCAAGGCTGCAGGCCCAGACGGCATCCCCAGCCGCGTCCTCAGAGCATGAGCAGACCAGCTGGCTGGTGTGTTTACGGACATATTCAATCAATCCTTATCCCAGTCTGCTGTCCCCACATGCTTAAAGAGGGCCACCATTGTTCCTGTTCCCAAGAAAGCTTAGGTAACTGAGCTATATGACTACCGCCCCGTAGCACTCACCTTCGTCATCATGAAGTGCTTTGAGAGACTAGTTAAGGACCATATCACCTGCACCCTACCTGACACCCTAGACCCACTCCAATTTGCTTACCGCCCCAATAGGTCCACAGACGACACAATCGCAATCACACTGCCCTAACCCATCTGGACAAGAGGAATACCTATGTAAGAATGCTGTTCATCGACTACAGTTCAGCATTTAACACCACAGTACCCTCCAAACTTGTCATTCAGCTCGAGACCCTGGGTCTTGACCCTGCACTGTGCAACTGGGTCCTGGACTTCCTGACAGGCCGCCCCCAGGTGGTGAGGGTAGGTAACAACATCTCCACCCTGCTGATCCTCAACACTGGTGCCCCACAGAAGTGCATTCTCAGCCCTCTCCTGTACTCCCTGTTCACCCATGACTGCGTGGCCATGCACGCCTCCAACTCAATCATCAAGTTTGCAGACGACACTACAGTGGTAGGCTTGATTACCAACAACGACGAGACGGCCTACAGGGAGGAGGTGAGGGCCCTTGGAATGTGGTGACAGGAAAATAACCTCACGGGACCGAGACTGAAAAACAGCTTCTATCTCAAGGCCATCAGACTGTTGAACAGCCATCACTAGCATTGAGTGGCTGCTGCCAACATACTGACTCAACTCCAGCCACTTTTATGATGGAAAAATGTATGTAATAAATGTATCACTAGCCACTTTAAACAATGCCACTTTATATAATGTTTACATATCCTACATTATTCATCTCAAATGTATATACTGTACTCGATACCATCTACTGCAGCTTGCCTTTGCCGTTCGGCCATCTCTCATTCATATATCTTTATGTACATATTCTTCATCCCTTTACACTTGTGTGTATAAGGTAGCTGTTGTGAAATTATTAGGTTAGATTACTTGTTAGATATTACTGCATGGTCAGAACTAGAAGCACAAGCATTTTGTTACACTCGCATTAACATCTGCTAACCATGTGTATGTGACAGATAACATTTTATTTTATTTGTATAGACTCACCGGTCAGTTAGCATCAGTATAGACTCACCGGTCATTTAGCATCAGCATAGACTCACCGGTCAGTTAGCATCCATATAGACTCACAGATCAGTTCGCATCAGTATAGACTCACCGGTCAGTTAGCATTAGTATAAACTCACTGATCGGTCAGCACCAGTATATATAGACAGTTAGCATCAGTATAGACTCACCGGTCAGTTAGCATCCGTATAGACTCACCGGTCAGTTAGCATCCGTATAGACTCACTAATCAGTTAGCATCAGTATAGACAGTCAGTTAGCATCAGTATAGACTCACTGGTCAGTTAGCATTAGTATAAACTCACTGATCGGTCAGCACCAGTATATATAGACAGTTAGCATCAGTATAGACTCACCGGTCAGTTAGCATTAGTATAAACTCACTGATCGGTCAGCATCAGTATACACTGACCAGTCAGTTAGTATCAGTATAGACTCGCCAGTCAGTTAGTATCAGTATAGACTCGCCAGTCAGTTAGTATCAGTATAGACTCGCCAGTCAGTTAGTATCAGTATAGACTCGCCAGTCAGTTAGTATCAGTATAGACTCGCCAGTCAGTTAGTATCAGTTAGACTCGCCAGTCAGTTAGTATCAGTATAGACTCGCCAGTCAGTTAGTATCAGTATAGACTCGCCAGTCAGTTAGTATCAGTATAGACTCGCCAGTCAGTTAGTATCAGTATAGACTCACCGGTGACGAGGGAAAGGAGGAGGAAGTGTATTCTGAGATCTGCTCACTGGGTAGAGGGGAAGACACACACTGGAACCCATTCACTGAACTGGTCCCCTCTCCCCGCACACACACACACACACACACACACGCCTGCGCACTCGGCAGACCCATGGCCCCATTACAGGCCTGCTCACTGCCCTGGTCTGCCACAGTCGCTCATACAAAGGGCCTTTTGTAACGGACTGCCCACACTATGTAAGAGCACACATACTGAAAAAACACGTAAGCCACACAAGCCCAGGGCATCAACGCCAACTCACACATCCGCAAACACACAGAGTTGTGTACAAGCTTGGAGCATGAACACACACACAAACACATACACACACAGGGTACCAAAGCAACACACATGCAAGCCTACAGTATGTACACAACATCAGGGGCCAGGTCTAAGTAACAACTAGCTAGCCTTAAGAAATGTACAGCAGAGCCAGTAATTAGGGGAAGAGCAGGTAGTTCTGACTGTATGCATTGGCTGAGAGTTGAAAACGCTGCTACAGTAAACCTTAAACACACAGGATGGACCGTGAATGACCTTCCTCCTTCTCTTCCTCCATCTCTCCCACCAGAGAAATAAAAAAGGGCCATTTCCAAATGGTGATGGATAGAGAAAGAGGGAGGGAGAGGAATAGGGAGAAAGGTATGTAGAATAAACATAATGTGTGGCCTTGGCAGTCAAAATCATCCATCCTGGAAAAGAGTAGCATCCTAATGCTCAACCCACACATTTAATTAAGCCCCAGTGTTAGTGATACCGTGCTAAAACAACACTACTGCCACAACGAACACCACACGCTACTGCCACGACGAACACCACACGCTACTGCCACGACAAACACCACACGCTACTGCCACGACGAACACCACACACTACTGCCACGACGAACACCACACACCACTGCCACAACCAATACCACACACTACTGCCACGACGAACACCACACGCTACTGTCACGACGAACACCACACACTACTGCCACGACAAACACCACACACCACAACCAATACCACACACTACTGCCACGACGAACACCACACACTACTGCCACGACGAACACCACACACTACTGCCACGACGAACACCACACACTACTGCCACGACGAACACCACACCACTGCCACAACCAATACCACACACTACTGCCACGACCAATACCACACACTACTGCCACGACGAACACCACACACTACTGCCATGACGAACACCACACACTACTGCCACAACCAATACCACACACTACTGCCACGACAAACACCACACACTACTGCCACAACCAATACCACACACTACTGCCACGACGAACACCACACACCACTGCCACGACGAACACCACACACTACTGCCACGACGAACACCACACACTACTGTCACGACGAACACCACACGCTACTGCCACTACGAACACCACACACTACTGCCACGACGAACACCACAACCAATACCACACACTACTGCCACGACGAACACCACACACTACTGCCACGACGAACACCACACACTACTGCCACGACGAACACCACACCACTGCCACAACCAATACCACGACGAACACCACATGCTACTGCCACGACCAATACCACACACTACTGCCACGACGAACACCACACACTACTGCCACGACGAACACCACACACCACAACCAATACCACACACTACTGCCACGACGAACACCACACACTACTGCCACGACGAACACCACAACGACACCACACACTACTGCCACGACGAACACCACAACGAATACCACACACTACTGCCACGACGAACACCACACACTACTGCCACGACGAACACCACAACGAACACCACACACTACTGCCACGACCAACACCAACACCATATTCCTGTATCTATACTTTCCTATATTCCTGTATCTATACTTTCCTATATTCCTGTATCTATACTTTCCTATATTCCTGTATCTATACTTTCCTATATTCCTGTATCTATACTTTCCTATATTCCTGTATCTATACTTTCCTATATTCCTGTATCTATACTTTCCTATATTCCTGTATCTATACTTTTCTATATTCCTGTATCTATACTTTCCTATATTCCTGTATCTATACTTTCCTATATTCCTGTATCTATACTTTCCTATATTCCTGTATCTATACTTTCCTATATTCCTGTATCTATACTTTCCTATATTCCTGTATCTATACTTTCCTATATTCCTGTATCTATACTTTCCTATATCACTGCTGATGTTATCGTGTCCCCCTCTCTTCATGACTTTATCTCCTCTTCCATTCCCTCTCCTGTCGTCTCTCTCTTCCGTCTCTCCTTTCCTCTCTTCTATCTCTCTCTCTCCAGCTGTTTTTGTTCCCCTCCTTCTCCATCCTCTGTTCCACTATGCATCACACCTCTCTTCCTGTGGGACTCCTGGCCGCTTGTCAAACAGTTGTCATGGTGACCCCAGTCCAGGCAGTGTCAGAGTCACGGCAAACCATCTGTCATCGCCTGTCTGGATCACACACCATAATCAAACAGGTTTCAGAAAACAAATTGAAAGCCATGCTTCAATACACTGGCTTGTTTCCCCAATGTTCAAATAAAGAAAAGAAATATGGAGGGAGTGAGTGAGTCAGGAAAGGCAGGAGGAAAAGGAAAAGTGAGGGAAGAAGCATAAGAAAGAACAGACCAAAACAGAAAGATAAGAGTCAGAGACTAAAATAGAAAAAGAGAGAGATGAGAGGGAGGGAAAGTGGAGGAGAAAGAGGGATGACAATCAATGAAACATGAAGTGCTGGTGTCCCACTGGACCTTTCCCTGGCTCCTTGGCTGTACTAGAGGGTAATGACCTGCAGGCTGATGAATAAGTTATGACAGCCTCTCTCCAACACACAGACAACCTACAGATCACATGACAGGGAAGGAGAGGACGCGAACACAGACCATACTTTGATTTCGTAAATATCATGTTCTCCTTAAGTGATTGACAACTACATCAAGAGTCAAGACACATGCTCAATGACAAAGTAAGGGACCCGTACGAGCCTAGCATATGCATGTGTGACATGCACACACACACCACACACGCGTACACACACTATGGTAACAATTACAGTCGGATTTAATGTTTTATTGCCTTTTGTTTTTGCTAAAGGAGAAGATTGGAGGGCAGGAGAAGAGATTTTAAGGTAGTGCCAGAAAGTTACAGGTCTGTGAGAGCCAGAAATCTTGCTTGTTTGTAGGTGACCAAATACTTATTTTCCACCATAATTTGCAAATAAATTCATAAAAAATCCTACAATGTGATTTTCTGGATTTTTTTTCTGATTTTGTCTGTCATAGTTGAAGTGTACCTATGATGAAAATTACAGGCCTCTCTCATCTTTTTAAGTGGGAGAACTTGCACAATTGGTGGCTGACTAAATACTGTTTTGCCCCACTGTATGTTATAATATGAATTTACATATTGAACCTGTGTAGCTGTACTGTACTATATGGCCACTGTTCAAAAAGTAATACAGGGGAAGGAGCCTAAAAGAGGCGTTGAGACGGAGCAGGGGGGATTTTCTGGCAAATGCTCAGCCCAAAACGTTATCTGCAGCACTGGGTTGCACAGTAATCTGGTGTGTGTGTGTGTGTGTGTGTGTGTGTGTGTGTGTGTGTGTGTGTGTGTGTGTGTGGGTGTGTGTGTGTGTGTGTGTGTGTGTGTGTGTGAGAGCAAGATGGATATTGAGTCCGTATTTGATCTGATAATACATGTTTGTCCAGACAAGAACTAATCCTAGTGAAAAACACTTCATCACAGTCTGACATGGGTTTCAGGAACCCAGAATAATCAACATAATCTGGGACTAGGATTTTTCCGCCAAATATGGATGTTACTTTTGCAGCTCAATAATATCCTCCAGTCTAGCCTACATTTGAATGATAGTCTTTTCACATAACAGCTAAAGAACTATTCTTCCCATCCACCGACAGTAAGAGTCTTCCGTATCTAATCGACAGGGCCGGTTTCCTTGTATTTACTGGCATCGAGGACACTGTGTCTGGACTATGCACAGGGGAGATGGTGTACAATGACCTAACGGTGGCGGAGGCCATTTTCTACCGGCAGCGCCTGCCATTCCACAGCAGACACGTCATAGGAAGAACACTTAAGAGTATCTCGGGGTATCATAGTGGATAGGTCTAGTCTACATAGAGAATGTCTCTAGAGGACCTGTCTTTTTCCATGTCACTGGGTCCCTTGGAGAACAAAAAACAAGTGGCCAGATGTAATACACACACACCACGTGATCATACACAAACAGCCCTGGATATACACACCAAGCGCTCGTACACAAATTACAACCACAAATAATGGCAGAGGTAGAGACAGTACACAAACTTACAGAATTGGAGGCTGAGGCTCACGATGGCCAGCACTGCCCCCACCACCACCAGGAGGATGAAGAGGTTTCTAGCCAGCATCCTGACATGTGATTGGTCAGTCTCCCTGTCAGTCAGCCACCCACACCTTGCCCCATTCCTGCTGTCTAAATAGACACAACAAAGACAAGCAACATTATGAAACAAACATGTCTATAACAGGCCTCTAAACCAAAAACGTTTCTGCACACAATGGAAAACAACTTTGTACCATTTTCCACTATACATCCTGCCTTCTATGAATAGACCCATGAGAGAGCATGGATCTAGGATCTAGGAACCACCAGGGAGGGAAAGGAAGAAAGAAAATGTTTGTTTTTTTAAACTACCATTTATGTCAGTTATACACAACGCAACCCTGCTATTGGACAGACTAAAAATAAGAGCATGGCTAGATGAGGTAAAAGGGTGCCTCAATCAGAATCCTCAATCACCTCCCCTCAGAAATTGCCTACATGACTGAGATGTTCTCTCAAGTCATGTTCATTATAAGGTTTATATTTGGACTTAGAGAGTTCAAAACGTGGTAAACTAAACTGTCTCCAAAATCTTTTTGCTTTTCAATGTATAAATGTTTATATGTAACCAGCCTGTATGTACAGTATCTAAACGTGGTGAAACTCTTGTGTAGAAGTCCTGTCGTGCTTACTGCTACATTGTAGTAGGCTACTAGCGAGGAGATACTATTTCATGATGATTGCACTAATTAAAACAATGTTGACGCATTGTGACAGTTTGTCTGTTCGCCTCGACTACAATGCTATGCTGACCAGTAGCTAGCGAACTGGCTAACTGTAGCTAGATCATCTTGTTATAGCTAACACATCAGTACTACCGGTATAATAGTTAAAGTTACCGCTTGTAAAGATAAATATGCGGTAATAAACTTGTATTTTGTTCGCGGAATCTACCTTAATAACGTAGATATTACAAAACGCTAAGCCTTTGTTTACAATGTGCCTACTCAACACAGAGTCGTGGGAACACGCTAAGTAGCTAAACTGACTAACTAACATATTGCTTGCTGGTCGTTTATCTCGGATCATCTTACCCGGTAGTCTCAATCAGAAATTGAATCCACCCGGCGCCGTGCTGGCTTGTACTCTTCTAGACTCCCTAGCGATGTGCTGTCGTGCTGGCTGTCCTGTGTCCTGCCGGGGGACTCCACCGTGCTGCGCTAGCCTCCTACTGTAGGTTCAGATGCAACTGAAATGTAATCCTACTGTAGGTTCAGATGCAACTGAAATGTAATCCTACTGTAGGTTCAGATGCAACTGAAATGTAATCCTACTGTAGGTTCAGATGCAACTGAAATGTAATCCTACTGTAGGTTCAGATGCAACTGAAATGTAATCCTACTGTAGGTTCAGATGCAACTGAAATGTAATCCGACTGTAGGTTCAGATGCAACTGAAATGTAATCCTACTGTAGGTTCAGATGCAACTGAAATGTAATCCTACTGTAGGTTCAGATGCAACTGAAATGTAATCCTACTGTAGGTTCAGATGCAACTGAAATGTAATCCTACTGTAGGTTCAGATGCAACTGAAATGTAATCCTACTGTAGGTTCAGATGCAACTGAAATGTAATCCTACTGTAGGTTCAGATGCAACTGAAATGTAATGGCTCGCTGCGCCGTCTCCCGGAAAACCCTCGCTATGCATTCGATTGCATCCCTCTTCTTTTGTCTTGCATCTCCACAATTCCGGTGTGAGACGTGGAGGACCACCGGGTTAATCTGCCATCAACATTATTCTATGGCGATCAACCGATATGATGTTGTGATTTTTTTAAAGTTACACAATTGCATCAAAATAGGAATCATTTAGCAGAGAAACAGCTTGATCGTTCATGTGCCCGCCACATGGATCTACATATACTAGTCCTAAAAATAAGTCAATGATTTTGATGATGATGATGTAGAAGAGGTGAATCCCCTGGCTGATGAAGAAAGGAGGGAAGTGAAGACAGATGAGAGGGGGATAAGAAAAGCAGCAAGAACCTCAAGGGAAGAAGAGAATGCTGGGAAGTTGTTAGAAATGAACACACACAAACTCACACACATACTAACAGAGAAAGACAACAACCCATATTTATGTTGATTTATTTTCCATTTTGTACTTTAACTGTTGGCACATCGTTATAACACAGTACATAGCCATAATATGACATTTGAAATGTTTCTATTCCTCTGAAAGTTTGTGAGTGTGTAATGTTTATTTTATTTGTGTTTATTATCTATTTCACTTACTTTGGCATTGTTAACATATGTCTCCCAAGCCAATAAATGCCTTTGAATTGAGAGAGAGGCTTGTTCACCTAGCCATCAAACTATCTGCACTGACTCTATGCACACTCACAAGATTATATATATACACACACACACACACACTACACTGACACTCTCACACAACATCCACACCCATTCACGTTCACTAAATATGCACACACGTGCATACCAGCACACACACACACACACACACATATATACTTTTACACTCATCATATTCTTCTGTTGCTCTGTTCTTTATTTTACTCATATTATCTATCCTGATGCCTAGTCACTTAACCCTGCTTTCATGTACATATCTACCTCAAATAGCTCATACCCAAGCACATTGATCTGGTAATGGTCTTCCCTGTATATAGTTCCATTCTTTTGTAATTTATTCCACACACATTCACATACACTACAGGGCTCGTAAGCAAGCGTTTCATGGTTAAGTACCCGATGTATTTGGGGCACGTGACAAATACGATTTGATTTTGAATATCCTCCTGACAATACTGACACCGTGTGGACAAAGTTGACAACATGTTATTGGGATAAAAGCACATTTTAGCCTGGGCAGCACCATTGAGGACTTTCACCATTTCCACAACTGGTAGGGACTTACTAATAGTTAAGGAAGGACCACATAATTCCATCCAGCTCATAAGGAGCGATCAGCCAATGAATTAAACTCATGAGTAAACATTCCATAACTGCAGGTGGCAGTAAATCGCCAAGCTTGGCTTCCTACCTGTTCCAACAACACACTCCAGGTGGCAGTATGAACGCCTTTCAGTTTGTTTACCAACTCATAGAAGTAGTAGAAGAAGAAAATGGACTACTTCAAAATGGAGATGACCTCAATGGTGCTGCCTATGCGCTCACAGTCTCCATAATGGGACAGCTATGTGTGTGACACCTGCTAAAACTGTTAATGCAATGTTACTCCCAATAGTAGTGGACAGTGACTGGACCTTGCCTTGGTGAATGCAGGGACATTTTACTATCCTGCAACCTTGACCCTACAGATGATTAATCACATACCAGTAGACGTAACATATCACCGTCAGACAAAATTATGTAGAAGCATTTTAAAAAAAATCTTTATAACAGAGTAGGCTGGTGGGAGGAGCTATTGGAGGATGGGCTCATTGTAATGGCTGGAATAGAACAAATGGAATGGTATCAAACACATCAAACATATGGAAACCACGTATTTGACTCCATCCTCCCCTCAGAAGCCTCCACTGCTGCAGCCCCCTATACGTCTTTTGGTGTGTTTTCACAGACTATCTGTTTGTGGATATTGTTTATTTATTTATCCAGGTTAGTCTCATTGAGATAACATTCATTTTCAAGAGACCTGGTCCAACCAAGACAGCAGCAGGTTTGATATATAATTATACTGTTTTCTAGTACATTCTACTATAGTTATAGTTATTGTAACAGCTGACCATTATAATTAAACGGTTGGTTAGAAGCACATCATTGTCAAATCAACTTTTCAAAAGATAAGGAGTGGATAGATGATGTAGGCCAACTTTTAGTGCGCATCAATATACTAAAGTAGTATGTATATGTCCGCGACATAGTATGTCCGTGACTAGCCTCGTATGAACCATCCTGATCTTGCGAGCTTACATTCTGTTCATGAGATCAGAATGGTTAGTTTGAGGCTGGTCCGTGACGGCACTGATATGAAAAAACGTTAGTTCACTTGTTCTGTTCTTTCTCGTCAGGGTAGGTGAAGGATGGGAGACAATGAAACAAAGGGATTTAAGATAAGATTCCTTCTGAAGTCATTTGAATGAGAACTGCTTTGACAGAACGCACCCTTGTGGACACGTGAACTTTGACAGCACTGATTAACTTGTGCTTGCCAGGACAACTTCCAATGGCTAGTTCCCAGAGTTTTCAATCATTTGCTATTCTCATACAATGTGGATCAAACAGGGGCGATTACAATGATCTTCTGAGTTCTGGTTTTCAAAGTATCTGTGTCCTTCACAAAGGAAGAAGGCCCACTCTGGAGTAAGGCATTTCATATGAGGATGGATGGAGCATAGAAATAGAATAATTAGAATACAGTTCAAGTAATGAGGGAGGCAGGGAGAGAGAGAGAATGTGCCTAATCTTGAAAATCTAGCAAAGTGGGGTTGAGGGTATAATTTGAGGACACTGAGAAAGATCAACAGTGCCAGACTTCTGTATCACTATCTGTACCATGCATACCACCAAATTCCAACAGTCTACTCATGTCATGTGGTTGAATTGTTACTATGGCCAGACTACACTCTCTCTCACACACACATGTACAGTAGTTCTTAACGGCACCTTTATCCATCACAGTAACATTTACTTCATACTTAAAAACCTTATCTCTTGTACTGAGGCCACTGAGTGTCTACTGGTCATACCATTTCACAATGATGTAGCTTCACATGGAAGCTTCTTGAAAATGACAACAACAACGTTTGATAACACTAGGCCTGTTTCACTGAAAACACTTCTGATAACACTAGGCCTGTTTCACTGAACCACTTCTGATAACACTAGGCCTGTTTCACTGAACCACTTCTGATAACATTAGACCTGTTTCACTGAACCACTTCTGATAACACTAGACCTGTTTCACTGAACCACTTCATGCATATCATGTTGATCATTTCATTGCTGGTTATAGTATGCATATTGTTTATTTATTTCCTGCTGTTGTTTTAAATTGTTTTTATTGTGTGATCTTGAGTGAACAGCCCATCCATTTAACCTGTTGGATCCTAACTAAGAAGCATCCCTGCAGTCCCGTGGCTCTCAGATGGCCCCGAGTGGGCCCCTTCCTGTGTCCTGGGGCCAGGGTACAGAGTGCAGCAAGCAGGTCTCTGATTATTGATGATTAAATCAGGCATTGGTTCAGTGGAGGCTCCAAGGCTGTCCTGGGCTGCCTGGCTGCCCTGTCTGTCTGTCTGTCTCACATTCCTGGGTCCCCGCAGTAATATCTGAAGGTATGGCAGTAATATGAGCCAGGCTGCCTACTAAACGTGCCTCCACTTAGAGAGGCCTCTTCCACAGGACCATACGGCAATGAGAGTCATGGGATGGGGAGGGTGTGTGTGATTGGAAGTAGTGTGTGTGTTTCTTATATAGGCCTAGTCAGTATCTGAGAATGTTTTAAATTGACAATATGTCTGCATCATGACACAGATGTTTAGTTTTATGACTGGTGTCACATTGTTTGTATTACGCACCGCAAAAAAATGTTGACCTCAACTACATATCTCTTACCATTAGAATGCATTGACTTGATGTCTTACCAAGGTCATTTTGCTTACTTTAACTTAACCTAAAAAAGTATTGAAACAAGTCAGAATATCTGAAAACAAGACAAATTACCTTGATGCATTTTCTGGGTGAGGGAGATCAATTCAAAACAAATCATTTTAACTTTGTTATCTCAATACAATTTTTAAAAATATTTTTTGTGCAGTTTGCCTGCATGTTGCATCACTGTTCCAAAGACCAGTCACTGGTCGTCTCCAATCCATAAAATGACATAATGCAGTATCTCATCTAACTACAGCTTGTTCAAGTTTCTTAAAAATGCGTGAAAGCCAAAGTTTAGCCAGAAGTTGTTTATTCAAGTCATAGTTTACTTTGTGATGGGCAATTCCACAATAAAGTTACGCTAAGACTGCGATTCTTCACTTTTAAATGTATACCAAACAAAAATAATTCATTTCAATTTTAACAAACCATACAATTGTATGCATAATGACTATTATGAAAAATGTACACAGTAAAAAAAAAAACTATTACTGGAAAAACTGCAGATGCAATGTTTGGAAACAGAATTATGGTAAAAGCTCCAGCAGTTTTATTTTGTGAACAAACTTTATCTGCACAGTTCTTCCGGTAAATGTGTTTCAGTAACATTTTCTGTGGGAAGTAGGCCTTGTGCATAAAGTTGTATGGTTTATTAAACTTAGATGTTTTAAAATGCATACCAAACAAAAAACATTGATTTCAGAGTCTCAGTGTAGTTCTTTACCATTTTACCATGGAATTGCCATGACCCATTTTTATTTCTACATTTAGAGGCCTCCACAAGTTGTTCAAACTACAGTGTGAACTTTGAACCCTCATGTCACTGTGGTTCAGTCTGTATTTGGGTACCCAGACGCACATGAGCGGTAGGGAGCGCTGGGAAATGCACCCTCGCTTCCAGGTCAACCAATACCATACCTGTCAAGGGGAAAAACAGAGCACCTGGCAAAGGTTCAAGTTTAACATTGCCACTGGCGCACCCACCCACCGATCCACACCAACCCACCCACCCACACACACAATAGAATACACAGAGATGTATAAATAGCAGCTGCTCGGTATAAAGGTCAGTTAATTTTATCAACAGAGAGGTTCAGGAGCTAACTAGCTAGAGACATTAGTTGATCATTGATTCTCTGCAGATACATCTCTGGTTCAAGAAAAACACATTTTCAAAAGAGTAGCTAAGTGATCAGGAAAGTTTTCCAAATCAGCATGTACTTGAAGGTACAGGCTAGTACGCAAGCTGAGGTGGTAATATAGGGAATTGGGTGAAAGGTTAAGGTGCAAAGTTTGGGAAATGGTAAGGAGTTCAATATATAATTGACAGTGTAAAGATGATTCAGATCAGAAGTAGGCCTCGTGGAAATGTTCAAAATAACTGCAGGTCTAAACATACCCACATATTTACAGTGCCTTCGGAAAGTATTCAGTACCCCTTGACTTTCTTTGCTAATTTATCAATAAATAAATAAATAAACTGAAATATTACATTTACGTAAGTATTCAGACCCTTGACTCAGTACTTTGTTGAAGCAACTTTGGCAGTGATTGCAGCATCGAGTCTTCTTGGGTATGATGCTACAAGTTTGGCACACCTGTATTTGGGGAGTTTCTCCCATACCTTTTGTGCAGATCCTCTCAAGCTCTGTCAGGTTGGATGGGGAGCATTGCTGCACAGCTACTTTCAGGTCTCTCCAGAGATGTTCGATCGGGTTCAAGTCCGGGCTCTGGCTGGGCCACTCAAGGACATTCAGTGACCTATCCCGAAGCCACTCCCCGGTTGTCTTGGCTGTGTGCTTAGGGTCATTGTCATGTTGGAAGGTGAACCTTCACCCCAGTCTGATGTAATAAGCACTCTGGAGCACGTTTTCATCAAGTATCTCTCTGTACTTTGCTCCGTTTATCTTTGCCTCAATCCTGACTAGTCTCCCAGTCCCTTCCGCTGAAAAGCATCCCCACAGCGTGATGCTACCATCACCATGATTCACCGTAGGGATGGTGCCAGGTTTCCTCCAGACGTGACGCTTGGCATTCAGGCCAAACAGTTCAATCTTGGTTTCATCAGACCAGAGAATCTTGTTTCTCATGGTCTGAGAGTCGTTAAGTGCCTTTTGGCAAACTCCAAGTGGGCTGTCATGTGCCTTTTACTGAGGAGTGGCTTCCGTCTGGTAACTCTACGATAAAGGCCTGATTGGTGGAGTGCTGCAGAGATGGTTGTCCTTCTGGAAGATTCTCCCATCTCCACAGAGGAACTCTAGAGCTCTGTCAGAGTGACCATAAGGTTCTTGGTCACCTCTCTGACCAAGGCCCTTCTCCCCCGATTGCTCAGTTTGGCCGGGTGGCCAGCTCCTAGAAGAGTCTTGGTGGCTCCAAACATCTTCAATTTAAGAATGATGAAGGCCACTGTGTTCTTGGGGACCTTCAATGCTGCAGACATTTTTTGGTACCCTTCCCCAGATCTCAACACAATCCTGTCTTGGAGCTCATGGCCTGGTTGCTGCTCTGATATGCACTGTCAACTGTGGGACCTTATATAGACAGGTGTGCCTTTCCAAATCATGTCCAATCAATTGAATTTACCACAGGTACACTCCAAACAAGTTGCTGAAACATCTCTAGGATGATGTCAACTGTTCTGCCTTATTATTATACGACCATGCTGGTCATTTATGAACACTTGAACATCTTGGCCATGTTCTGTTATAATCTCCACCCGACACAGCCAGAAGAGGACTGGCCACCCCACATAGCCTGGTTCCTCTCTAGGTTTCTTCCTAGGTTTTGGCCTTTCTAGGGAGTTTTTCCTAGCCACCGTGCTTCTACACCTGCATTGCTTGCTGTTTGGGGTTTTAGGCTGGGTTTCTGTACAGCACTTTGAGATATCAGCTGATGTACGAAGGGCTATATAAATACATTTGATTTGATTTGATTTGATGATCAATTGAAACAGGATGTACCTGAGCTCAATTTCGAGTCTCAAAGCAAAGGGTCTAAATACTTGTGTAAGTAAGGTATTTCTGTTTTTTATTTTTAATAAATGTGCACACACAAAAAAAAACATTTTTTGCTTTGACGTTATGGGGTATTGTGTGTGGATTGTTGAGGAAAAAATATGATTTAATCCATTTTAGAATAAGGGGTCTGAAAACTTCCCGAAGGCACTGAACATGAACAAAGTCACACTCATCAGATATGAGGATCCCGCCATTGGCTGTAAGGATATCCCTCCATGCCGTAACAGTCTCCTTATATGGTGGATGTGACACAAACACATCTCAGCTACTTTATACACATGGGCTTTCCCAGGTATTCCCCAAATCAATTATCTTCGTAAGAAAGTACCCTAATATGGTAGAGCACCCTAATATGGTAGAGCACCCTAATATGGTAGAGCACCCTAATATGGTAGAGCACCCTAATATGGTAGAGCACCCTAATATGGTAGAGCACCCTAATATGGTAGAGCACCCTAATATGGTCGACACACAACTCACCTCTCCCAAATATAGGGAGGAAAAGGAACCAACATGTTCTCTCTTCTGTCAGCTGGAGAAACGTCAACCATAGTGAACTGAAACTAACTTCTGACAAACTTATGTTGTTATCCAATTTTACAGCATTTTACAAGTCGATTGTTTATCATTCAGTTGTTGTTTTATTTCAGTTGAAGAATATATATATTATATGTCTGATGGTGATTTGTGTTACTGTTCACTAGACTCAAAATTACATTTCCATCTCAAGTCCCAGGCTACTGCCAGTCCAGATTGACAAACTATAATCATCTATATTGACACTCATATAATCCTCTGATGGAAATGTTTATACCTTGTTATTCTGTTATTATTACCTATATGAAAAGGGAGCGAGAGAGAGACAGAGAGAGAGACAGAGAGAGAGACAGAGAGAGAGACAGAGAGACATAGACAGAGGACAGAGACAGAGGTCAGACACAGAGACAAATGACAGAGAACAGAGACAGAGGACAGACACAGAGACAGGAGAGAGAGACAGAGAGAGAGACAGAGAGGCATAGACAGAGGACAGAGACAGAGGTCAGACACAGAGACAAATGACAGAGAACAGAGACAGAGGACAGACACAGAGACAAATGACAGAGAACAGAGACAGAGGACAGACACAGAGACAGGAGAGAGGACAGAGACAGAGGACAGACACAGAGACAGGAGAGAGGACAGAGACAGAGGTCAGACACAGAGACAAATGACAGAGAACAGAGACAGAGGACAGACACAGAGACAGGAGAGAGGACAGAGACAGAGGACAGACACAGAGACAGAACAGAGGACAGAGAGACAGAGACAGTGAGGCATAGGGATGGGGAAGAGGGAGGACAGAGACAGGACAGAGGACAGAGAGACAGAGACAGTGAGGCATAGGGATGGGGAAGAGGGAGGACAGAGACAGGAGAGAGAGACAGAGGACAGAGATAGTGAGACATAGGGATGGGGAAGAGGGAGGACAGACACAGAGACAGGACAGAGGACAGAGAGACAGAGACAGAGACAGGAGAGAGGACAGAGAGACAGAGACAGGAGAGAGAGGACAGAGAGACAGAGACAGTGAGACATAGGGATGGGGAAGAGGGAGGACAGACACAGAGACAGGACAGAGGACAGAGAGACAGAGACAGAGACAGGAGAGAGGACAGAGAGACAGAGACAGGAGAGAGAGGACAGAGAGACAGAGACAGTGAGACATAGGGATGGGGAAGAGGGAGGACAGACACAGAGACAGGACAGAGGACAGACACAGAGACAGGACAGAGGACAGAGGACAGAGAGACAGAGACAGGAGAGGACAGAGAGACAGAGACAGTGAGACATAGGGATGGGGAAGAGGGAGGACAGACACAGAGACAGGACAGAGGACAGAGAAACAGAGACAGGAGAGAGGACAGAGAGACAGAGACAGTGAGACATAGGGATGGGGAAGAGGGAGGACAATCCTATTTAAACAGATATTAATGAGTAACATATGTTCTAGAATAGACCATTGACCCTGGTTCAGAGAAGAGCTCTGGTTTCTCATGATACGTCTGTTTTGATCATTTTCACTTCTGAAACAAACCGCTCATCCTTGCCAAGTTGTGTCTGACACTAGATCAATACAAACACATGACATGACTTTATGTCACAAAGGCTATTAGACTGACTGTTGGTGACAATACTGTAGATTTCTATTTTACATCCAGATACATCTATTTTATCATTGAGTGAGGAGTTAAGCATATAATTACTCCATCTAGTATTGTAACGGTATTTAACAGTGAATGGCCTCCTTTTAACAAGCTCTCCCTCAACGTCAGTAAGACCAATGAGCTCATCGTGGACTACACATCAACGAGGCTGTTGTGGAGCAGGTCGAGAGCTTAGAGTTACTTGGAGTCCACATCACTAAGGACTTAACATGATCCACACACACCCACACAGTTGTGAAGAGGGCACTACAGCGTCTCTTCCCCTTCAGGAGGCTGAAAAGATTTAGCATGGCCCCTCAGGTCCTCAAAACGTTATACAGCTGCACCATTGAGAGCATCTTAACTGGCTGCATAACCACTTTGTATGGCAACTGCACCGCCCTCGACCACAAAACGCTATGGAGGGTGGTGTGGACAGTCCAGTACATCACCGTGATCCAGGACCTCTATATCAGGCGGTGTCAGAGGAAGGCCCAGAAATGGCAAAAGACTTCAGCCACCCAAACCAGGCTGTTCTCCCTGCTACCATCCAGTAAGCAATACTGGAACATCGGGTCTCGGACCAACAGGTTCTACCCACACACTCACTACACTGACACTCTCACACAAACCCACACACACATATGCTACATCCGCACACACACACTACATAACACACACACATATTGACGCCACACACAAAAACACAGACACACATACTTTCCCACTCATCATATACGCTGCTGCTGCTCTGTTCCTTTTTTACTTGTATTATTGTCCATACTGTATCTACCTAAAATACCTCGTACCCCTGCACATTGATATGGTACTGGTACTCCCTCCATATAGCTTCATTCTTGTGTATTTTATTCCTTGTGTTATTACTATACCTTTTCTTATTTTTTTAAAACAGCATCGTTCGGAAAGGGCTCGTAAGCACGCATTTCACGGTTATGTCTACACCTGTTGTATTCGGCGCATGTGACAAATACAATTGGATTTGTTTTGCATATGCTATTCTAAAATAACTAGATAACTGGTGCAGCCTAATGAACTCATATTGTACATTGGCTCAAAGTAATAGTCACTGACACATGAACCTGTGTATTACATGGGTCAGTTTCAAAGTCATTTCAATTGAGACTCTTAGATTCCTTTTTAGTCCAAGAGCCCTAGGAGAACTACTACACTGTACCCACATCCACACACTGGCTACTGTGTGTTCCCTAAATACTGGGGAAGATCATGAGATATCGCAGTGACTCTTGGCAGAAAGATTACAAAGCTTTAATCTTATTCTGATGAGGGGAACAAGTTCTCAAGCTCTCCCCCTGGCTCTATGACAGTTTTGTAACTGTATTACAAGTCCAGGGGATGTGTGCAACTCACACACACAGAATCAGGAAGTCAGGATACACCTCCCTATCTTGCTAAGCCTACAGGGAAAGGATTATTACATAAAAAGCAGTAATGGACATCCACACGGTCAGAATCACTGCAGAGTAATTCCATAAGGACTCAGTGTTATTAGAGCATCTACAGATGTAGGATCTTAATTTGAGCCAGTTTGCTACAGCAGGAAAATAATCGTGCAGCAACAGGAAATGTGAATTATTATGTGGATTATAATTAATGGACTTTTTTTTTTAGGGGTTGATACATTTTTTGTTAGGGCAAATCCAGTCAAACATTTCAAAGTGGAAATTACAAACTTTTTAAACCTTGAATACACTACAAGTTTAAATTTCCAGCTGTGCAGGAACATTCTCACCAATAAGAGTGATCAAACTACATCTGCAGTAAGAAACATCCAGGGGATTTTGCTCATAACTCCTCTACCAGGCCAGCCGGGTACAACCAGTCATTCAGGGTCTTCTGGACACCACCATAGACATACAACTTCTAGAGGACCAGCAACTTCAAGAGGACAAGGAATTGTTGCACCAATGTTGCATTTATGCCATCCACTAGCTGATCTAATGGCTGATGCTTGAATTCATTGTAGAATTAAGGGCGGAACAATACTTACAACTACAGCTATGCTAATTGAACCTGGCTATAGGTTGTAAATGGACAATGGTTCAGATTGTCTTCTGCAGACTTGTACGAGAAAGGGTAATACAGTTGGGGTCAGTGACCACTCATGGCTCACTCTCTCTCTCTCTCTGTCGTCTGTACAGGAAGCAGTCAGTCAGTAACGTGATTAGTGAAAAGCACCATGCAGCACATGATCTGGCCTTGTTAAACTGCAGCTTTAATTATAAAACCAAGTGGCGTACGCATTTTATTCTCAAGCTCAAATGAGTAAACTGCATTTTGTCCTTAACGCCAGGATGGTGCAAGTCACCTCTCAGATGCAGTTCACTTGCACACACAATCTCTGTATACCTCTCTCATCCAAAGTATTCAGGTCATGTACCCCCACCATTATGAAAAGAAATGTATAGAGGTGAAATCCACTTTAGCTTTCTATACCAACATTGTGGTCACCAATGTCCCCAAATCCTCCTATACACATCATCCATAAAATGCATACTACCAGCATAGCCTTATTTTAAAGCCCACTTTGGGATTGGTTTGTTTTATGTGCAAAAGATCTTAGTTGGTTACATAATAACTTTACATGAGGTCAATGTGTCTTCCTGTGTGGGCACATTCCCCTATGGCAGTGGTATTTTAACTTTTTCAGCGGGGACCCCATGTTTTCCGCCAGAATATCTAGGGACACCATTTTTTCCCGCATGAAATTCTCGAGACCATACCACACCCCAAATCTACTGACACAACCTAAAAAAGTTACATTTATATTTTTACATCAACAAATAACCTTCAATTCATTACATTTTCAAAATGAAAAGAAACCAATTTAGTTAAAAAATATGTATTTTTTCAAATGAGCTTTCTCAACCCCACTGCAGACAGTGACTTTGAATACCACTGCCCAGGACGACAAAGTATTCAGATCTCTAGGTTAGGGCAACGGATAACTCACAATCTACACCTTCTGTGACCTTTTGGGGAATTAGGCCTACATAAAATGATGGCGTAGTAAGTTTGTCCTTTGAGAGTACAGTAGCCTATGTATTCAATGAAAGTTAGTTCCCAACTTTAATTAGTTAATTATTTCAGATACAGATTTCAAAAGGTAAGCATGTTATTCTCCAGCTCAAATGAGTAAACTGCATTTTGTCCATAACGCCAGGATGGCTCAAGTCACCTCCTAGATGCAGTTCACTTACATTCACGTAATGTAATGTATACGCTGGAGTCGGGGGAAAAAGTGCAGGTGGTGAGTTTAATAATAAACGGACCAATAACAAACACGAGTAGCGTCTAGACATGAAACACATAAGCAATACTGTCTGGGGGAAAAACAAAGGGAGTGACAGATATAGGGAAGGTAATCAGGGAAGTGATGGAGTCCAGGTGAGTCTCATGAGGCGCAGGTGCACGTAACGATGGTGGCAGGTGTGTGTAATAATAAGTAAACTGGTGACAATGAGAGCCAGAGAGGAGGAGCAGGAGTAGACGTCACATGCAAGTGGATGTATAAACACAATCTCTGTATAACTCTCTCATCCAAACTATTCAGGTCATTTAGGGTTTCCCAAATGGGGCACGTTTTGGGTTTTTGTCATAGCACTACACAGTTGATTCAAATAATCATCAAGCTTTGATTATTTGAATCAGCTGTGTAGGTTTAGGGCAAAAACCAAAACGTGCACCCCTTGAGGTGCCAATGACTGAGTTTGGGAATTGCTGGGCTAAATCAATTATAAGTAGCATGTTATACCAACGTTGTGGTTACCAATGTTCCAAATCCTCCTACACACATCATCTTTAAGATGCATACTACCAGCATAGCCTTATTTTCAAAGCCCACTTTGTGATTGGTTTGTTTTATGTGTATAATATCCTAGCTGGTTACATAACAGCTTTCCATGAGGGAGGTCAATATTAGTGTATGTGTGTGAGATTGACACTCCCTCTGAGCTGAACAAATCTCCAACTCTTGATATAGGATGCCACGGGTGTGCTTTTTCTCACTGGCCACTAAAACAAGGACCTATTCAAGGCGGCCATATTGTTTTGGTTGGTAGTAATCCAGCTGAAATATTTACATAGAACCACACAGTCAGACTTACTTTCCAACCATTCAGTTCAAGAATGATATTGCATTGTAAAACAGTGACATGCATAACATTTTACTTTAGTGATCTTTGTCCTTTCTCAATAAGTTCTAACTTTCACTAACCTCTAAATCATAGGCTTCACAAGCATGTTACTTAAGCATTCTAAATAAGAACTCCCCTGCATTTCACCTTCGATGTTCATGTCAGTTACGCACTTACAAAGAATAGGAGTTGCAGCAGTTCAGGGAACATGGACGTGTATAAACAGACAAGTTATGCCTTCTGTAAGACAATCAAAGAGGCAAAACGACAGTACAGGGACAAAGTGAAGTCGCAATTCAATGGCTCAGACATGAGACAAACACTACCGTTCAAAAGTTTGGGGCCACTTAGAAATTTCATGGTTTTCCATGAAAACATACATCAAATAAGTTGCTAAATGAATAGGAAATATAGTTAAGATGTTGACATGGTTATGAATAATGATTTTAATTGAAATAATAATTGTGTCCTTCGAACTTTGCTTTCGTCAAAGAATCCTCCATTTGCAGCAATTACAGCCTTGCAGACCTTCAGCATTCTAGTTGTAAGTTTGTTGAAGTAATCTGAAGATATTTCACCCCATTCTTCCTGAAGAACCTCACACAAGTTGGATTTTCATGATGGGCACTTCCTACGTACCATACGGTCAAGCCGCTCCCACAACAGCTCAACAGGGTTGAGATCCGGTGACTGTGCTGGCCACTCCATTATAGACAGAATACCAGCTGACTGCTTCATCCCAAAATAGTTATTGCATAGTCTGTCCATAACACTTTTTTTACCAATCTTCCTCTGTCCAGTGTCTGTGTTCTTTTGCCCATCTTAATCTTTTATTTTTATTGGCCAATCTGAGATATGGCTTTTTCTTTGCAACTCTGCCTAGAAGGCCAGCATCCCGGAGTCACTTCTTCACTGTTGACGTTTAGACTGATGTTTTTCGGGTACTATTTAATGAAGCTGCCAGTTGAGGACTTGTGAGGCATCTGTTTCTCAAACTAGACACTCTAATGTACTTGTCATCTTGCTCAGTTGTGCACCGGGGCCTCCCACTCTTCTTTCTATTCTGGTTAGAGACTGTTTGTCCGCTGTTCTGTGAAGGGAGTAGTACACAGTGTTGTACGAGATCTTCCATTTCTTGGGAATTTCTCGCGTGGAATAGCCTTAATTTCTCAGAAGAAGGAAGAAAGATATTTGTTTCTGGCCATCTTGTGCCTGTAATCAAACCCACAAATGCTGATGCTCCAGATACTCAACTAGTCGAAAGAAGACCAGTTGTATTGCTTCTTTAATCAGAGCAACAGTTTTCAGCTGTGCTAACAGAATTGCAAAATTATTTTCTAATGATCAATTAGCTTTTTAAAATGATAAACTTGAATTAGCTAACACAATGTGCCATTGGAACACAGGAGTGATAATGGGCCTCTGTACGCATACTGTATGTTGATATTCCATAAAAAATCAACCGTTTCCAGCTACAATAGTCATATACAACATTAACAATGTCTACACTGTATTTCGGATCAATTTGATGTTATTTTAATGGACCAAAAATGTGCTTTTCTTTCAAAAACTAGGACATTTCTAAGTGACCCCAAATTTTTGAACGGTAGTGTATATACTTTGGATACCATTATAAGACACATCATTGCACAATGTATGAATGGCTAAATTGGCTGTCTCTCCCAAACAGAAGACAACTGCATTGGTACCAATTTATTTATAAATGTATCAACTGAAATGTCCCTGTATATACTGTATTAAGGAATACTTAACTTTACAAGACTCACACTACTCCTTTCAACAGCAGCAGAAATGACAAATTCCAAGGGTGCATCATGAAGTTGGAGTAAGATCTTTAAGATACAGGCCCAACTGACTGGAATAATTTACCTATAGAAATCAGGCCATTAAAAATCACACAGTGATGTTAAGATCAAACTGTTTTAACTAATAGAAACATCCCCATGTGAAGATATTTGTAAATATGTATGTATTGTATGTATCGTCGGTGCATGGACTCTACAAGATGTCAAAAGTGTTCCACAGCGATGCTGCCCCATGTTGACTCCAATGCTTCCCACAATTGTGTCAAGTTGGCTGGATGTCCTTTGGGTGGTGGACCAGTCTTGATACACACGGGAAACTGTTGAGCGTGAAAAACCCAACGGTGTTGCGGTTCTTGACACAAACCGGTGCGCCTGGCACCTACTTCCATTCAAAGGCATTTAAATCTTTTGTCCTGCCCATTCACCCTCTGAATGACACACATACACAATCCATGTCTCAATTATCTCAAGGCTTAAACATCCTTCTTTAACCTGCCTCCTCCCCTTCATCTACACTGATTGAAGTGGATTTAACAAGTGACATCAATAAGGGATCCTAGCTTTAACCTGGATTTACCTGGTCAGTCTATGTCATGGAAAGAGAAGGTTTTATTAATGTTTTGTACACTCAGTGTATATTATAGGTACTTAGTTTAAGTAGTTGTATTAGTAGTTGTAGCAGTAATTGTACTATTTCTAGGCCTATTAGTAGTTATATAAAACGTTTTATGCTACTAATGTTCATTTATTTTATTATTACAGTTATTATTATTATACAGTAGTTGCCATATTATTATTGTTACTAAGTATTGCAGGTTCATTTTTTTTCATTCGGACACTTGAAAACGAGGGATATCTCAAGAGATTTCATAAAAATGACAAATAAATAAATAAACTGTAAAGAACTACTGCTGTACACACCTGTCCTATTTATAGCCTACTGTCGATAAACACCCTCGTATACATACATTTAGTTTATATTCCAGACTCTGAGATTGCTCGTTCAGATATTTCTTAATTGACATTTTGTGTATTTGTGTATATTGTTTTGTATTGTTGGGTACGCTGCACTGTTAGAGCTAAAAACACAAGCATTTCGCTGCACCTGCGATAACATATGCAAAATACAAGCACTTTTGGGAAGCTCTTTGCAGGGCCTAAAACTGACCTGTGGAACGGTGCCAAGCTCAAAGTCAATGAGCTCTTCAGAAAGGCCCTTCTACTGCCAATGTTTGTCTATGGAAATTGCATGGCTTGTGTGCTCGATGTTATACATGTGTGGCAGAAATAGCCGAATACACTATGTTGAATGGGTGTCCACATACTTTTGTCTATATAGTGTATGCACCAATACAATTTGTATTTGATTGATTTGAAACTTGCTGTAGCAAAGCACGCTTCCATTCAAAGCCTGATCACGTGAAAAAGTAGTGATGGGGCGGGATTAAATAATGTACTGCTACACATCCGCCAATCACAGCCTTTGTTTTGCGGCTTCCCATTCGAGGATAAACATTCTGACCTGTCGCTGTAGCATTCTGTGAGGCAAGGGGTGAAGGCGAGCAATGTAAGAGTCAGGCTGAAGGTGTGTCGGGGTATAAGTATATCACACCGAATTGGATTCATTCACTAGAAAAATACATTCACCATGGCAAAATAATATCCCTGTTAACACGGAAGAGACGCAAAGTCACTATCGTGACCGCGAAGTTTTCAGTCAGGGGAAGGCAACGGTTAGCCTGGGAAGCTAGCAACTGTAGCTAACGCGTTACATATACTCGCTTTTGCTAGCAACTGACCTCCACAACACGGCGCATTGGTCTAGTGATCAATAAGTTACCCATTCCTTGTCGTCAGCCCCCCTTGTCTCCTAACCCAAAGTGGTGCCCTGCGTCCGGGTCCTGGGAATATGAGACAGAATGAGTCGGAGAGATACCCTAGTTCATCTGTTTGCTGGAGGGTGAGTATCATGGCTAATCGCTAGCTAGTAATACAGTCCAGTGTAACGTTAGTTACCATCATGCTAGCAAGCTATATAAAATGCAAAGATGTCTAGTTGGCTAGCACGTTAGATGCTGCTAGTCTAGACGTATCCACGATGATGTGCCTGCAGCAGCTGTTTTGCTAGCTAACATTAGCTAGCTGAATTCAATGACATAGCTGTCTGGTTTTGGTAGGGAAATCTATTTTCCGGTGCTATGTAGAAGGTTTTCACCCACAACATTGCCAGCTCTTCAATTGTATACGAGTGTTGTTATTACCATTGTCCGACTATTAGCCAGAACCCACGCGGATGCACTTGTTTCAGCACGTGCGCTCGGATGCCATTGTTTTGACCTTATTTCACATATTCTGACGTTATCTAATGTTAACGTTACCTGGCATCCTTTACTATCAAACTACTGAGCTCATCGTGCAACTAAAGAAATAAGGGGGTCTAACATTATGGTAAGCCGTAAACTATCCGGTTTCTCTCACGGAGGTTTAAGGGGTTTCTCTCATAGGCATCTGATCAAGTTGCGGCGTCAGAACCAAAACAAATGCACTCCAAGGTCATACCATGGTCAGCTATAAATTACCTGAACTGCCACAGCCGATGGGGAAACTCTTCTCCGATTAAACCATTCTAGCTACGCAGCCCGAAGTTGTAATGGTAAATAAATAGTAATGATGCTCACACTGTGTCAGTGTGACATTGTAGCGAGCTAGCCCAAGATGTGCTCGTAAAGAGCCTAATGTTACCGTTACTCCTTAAGGTCCACGGTATGCTATTTTCAGAGGTAGCCTGGCTCTGGCAGCCAAATATTCCACCAAAACGTGAATCGATTCGAAATTACCACAAGGTTCTAGAAACATAAAGCCCTCTTCTTTCATATAATATAAAAATAATTTAATAAATGCAAAAAAACACTTACTGTACCCTGTTCTAACCAGCCTTTCATTACACCCATGTGTCTGGATCATGCCTGATGGCTAATTAGCACAGGTGGTCCCTATGTTTTCAGCAAACATGGCTGTAACATTTGAGATATGGCAGTGTGGGAACACTAACCCTATATAGGTGTGTATCAATTTAACCTTGTGTTTTTAGAAGGAAAAAAGTCTTGCTGGATGCTGATATGAAATATAAGGTCCTTATGCTTCCAAAACTACTTCAATGATGCTTGTTAATGTTCAGACAGAGTCAGGGCTTTTAACAAAACTTCCCCATACAGAAGACTCCTTTGTCCAATGACTCTTATGTGTATTGTAATGGAACTGAGAGTCAAGACCAAGGGCTAGATGAGGACTTGATTTGTTATATAGACTCTTACTATGTACATTCATATGGACAATTGCATGACCAACAGATGGGGTGTTTTAAAGATTATGTTCAAGATTTCAGGACTCACGTTTCAGCTGGTTCGCTGTAGTTTGTGAAGGCGCATGCTGAGCTTGAGGCTTCAGGGCAAGAAGCATTCCTGCATGTGTTGCTCAGACTCATGGCAAAAGACAGAGATGGATGAATAGAGAGCAAGAGAGCTCCTGAATGCTTGTAAACGAAGGCACATGACCAATTTCAGCTCAGACAACCAGTTGTGTAATATCTCAGGGAGGGTTGGAAGACCCCTACTGTATGTGGTATGAGAGTAACTTGACATAAATACATTAGTGTACCTTCATATTCCTTCCAGAATTGTTATCGTTAGTTCAGGATGGGCAGTAGCCTAATCAACAGGGCTGGAGTTCCCCGACATCACATAAAATTACATTTTTATAAAAGAAAACGTATTTTAGCTTCCAAAGAATAGCCTGCATTTACACAGTACAATGTCATGTACACAGTACTATTTTTGGGGTGCTGTATTGGTCCTGTGTAAATGCGGGTTGTTCTTTGGGTGCTGAAATTGATAGTTTTTAAATAAAAACATATAATTTTATGTGATGTTGGAAATCCAGGCAGCCCACAGTAGTCGCTGCTCAACTCCATCGTAAATCGTAGCGTTGAGTTTAACCGGAGAGCCCCTTCCCTAAAACTGTGTCATGCGGGTTTCCAGAACATTTGGCTGCATCTCAAGTCTTTTATTGTCTCCTATCTTTTTATTGAACTCATAATAAATAAACACAAGAGTTGACAGACATATTGAGTAATAGGCCTAGACATGTTCTCCTTTCCTTCAAAATAACATCAGTAGCTTGTCATAGGACTATTGGTCCCAGGTAAGGAAGAAATAGTTTAGCCCTGCACCCTCCCGTTGTTGACCTTTTCTAATGTTCTCCACAGTGCTCATGCTCTGTCGCAGTCCACATGTGCCAGGTGTGTATGTCGGATTCCCTCAGTTCCACCTCTATTTACTGTGGCCATCTCCCTCTGTATCTGCCGCAATAGAAGTATGGATTAATGATCAACCATCATAGCAACAGAGTTAGGCCTGTATCTGTAATCTACTCGGGTTTGGCTGAAAATATTTTCTCACTGTCTTGTCATTCACACTCTTATCTGTGTCTTTTCATAGTTTACGATACAACACGGGGCAATTGCTCGGGGCTAGGTTATAAACACATACTTTCTACTCGCCATATTTCCCCCAAAGGACTCGTAGAACTTAGTCTACTTCTTTCAAATCATCCCGCTCCCATTGTGTTCAAAACCGTGTTGTATTCATGAGTTCCTATAAAGAAGCTCAGACTCACAGTCAAAGGTAGCCTAGTCATTTGTGTGCTTCTGGAAAGTGTTAGGTCAAATTAGGTGCGTGAAAGGTACGGGCACAAAGTATTTGTTATTGCACTTATTCATTCCAGTCGAGAACTGTTGTCCTCAGATGGAGGGCATTACTGTGCTGACTCGCCACGCCTCCCCTAGTCTCCACACGGATCCTCAAGCCTCCCCTAGTCTCCACACGGATCCTCAAGCCTCCCCTAGTCTCCACACGGATCCTCAAGCCTCCCCTAGTCTCCACACGGATCCTCAAGCCTCCCCTAGTCTCCACACGGATCCACAAGCCCCAGATCCTCTGGATTCCATCCACTGTGTATTTCTGTAATGGAATCAGCACCTTCCAGATAGACAGTTTGTCTGCTGCTTTTCTCAAGCAGCTGAGCAATATTTGCTGCCACCTCAAAAAAGCACCCAATTCTACATCTGTCCTTGTAGCTGTTCCATCAGTTTGTGTGGGTTGTTTGCTCTGACACGCTCGCTCTCTACCCTTTCCCATCCCTCTGTTCTCTCTCTGCTCTCTTCTAGGTGTGGGGGAACGGTAGGAGCCATCCTGACCTGTCCCCTGGAGGTGGTGAAGACCAGACTACAGTCATCCCACATCACACTCTACGTGTCTGGGGTGCAGCTCAGTACCGTCAATGGGCCCAGCGTAGCACGCATGTCCCCTCCAGGACCCCTGCACTGCCTCAAGTGGGTATTATGTTCTGCCTGCACAACTTGATTTACAAGCATTGTCATACTAACATACAGTCTATCAGCTCACAAGATCAAACAGGCGCAGACTTTTATTTTAATGTCTAGGGATGTTTATTGTTAACCATCAAACATTACAAATACTATACTTTATGCTTGTGTTATTGGTTTAGATTGTTTTGGATTTATTACTGTCATTGCCCTCTAGCTTTGCACATTAAACTTCACAGTAAACAGTTCTAAGTAGTCTAACGCGTAGAAGTCTCAAGAAACCAGAGAGTAAATATTAGCTGGTCTATTTTGGGTGTTTACACGTCCTCCGGTTTACCCCCTATCCCCTCGTGGGGTTTGGCTGCTGGATCCCTCCCTCCACACAAAACCCCATGTTGTTGTTGTTTGCTCTGGCCCATGTCTCCTTGGTAGGCAGAGCCATGTGGACTAAAATCCAACTCCTGAAGCGCCCCTCTCTCTCCTACCTTCAGGAAAAGGCCTGTCTGGGGATCTGTAGCCTACCCCAGCAGCAGCATATATCCCATCACTCCTATCATACATCATGTTTTTCTCTCTACAAGTTGTTGTTGCAAGTCTTTCGGCAGAGCCTATTCCTAGTTCATTGTTATGAACTCCACTGAAGTTTCAGTGAAAAGAATGTGAATATTTGTGAGTGGTGGGTAAGGGAATTCTGTTTTTATCTTCAGGTTGATTCTTGAGAAAGAAGGAGCCCGCTCTCTTTTCAGGGGCCTGGGGCCTAATCTAGTGGGTGTGGCCCCCTCCAGGTAAGCACCTAACACTACAACAACAAAAAGTAGATTAATGAAATTGTAGTACTGTATGATAATTTCATATTTCAGGATATACAATATCACCAACCACATTTCCATCTAACTAACTATATAGTCCATTTCATGTAGATGAATTACCTGACACATGGAAAAAAGGTCACAACTGGGCTGATGGAAACATTAAATACCGGTACGAGTTTATATATGCAGACAGACAATTTGTTAATTCGACATGATGGGATCTTTTTGTGTCGGTAAAATGGATTATGCGAGAAATGGTGGTGGAAACGCCATTATGCGCAAATATTGATAGGCGATATCCCAAGTATAAATACACTAAAGTACACACACTTTTTTTTTTTTTTCGTGTCATTTAAAATTTGTTTTGCAAAATGGTGCTTTTTAGACACAACTACACATTTCAAAGAGTAGGAAATTTAAGGAACATGATTTAACTCCTATTTTAATTAAGCAATAAGGATAAGTGTCAGTGCTGTATCATGAATACAGTCACAGGTAAATGGTGTTGTGGGTCCGGCACCATGATATAGCACTGCCTTACTGCTTTTCTAAAACTGTTACCAGCATATTAAAATAACAATGAATTATGTATTTTTATTAAAATGTTATTTTGATAAGTCAATTCATCCAATTTAGTTCTTCCTCCAGAAGATATAGTCCAGACAAATCTTGTTAGTTATTTTGGTCATGTTGCTACAGATGAGACCCAATAGTTAATTCCTTTTGCATAGTTGCTATGCAGGCTGGATAATGTACTTGTCACTTGCTAGCTAGCCAACTTCAGCTAACTCAGTGACATTAAACATTGAACCTGGAATGACAGTACACCGGCTGCATTTTTGTTTGTTTTTGAGCTTCTTTTCTATTGGCGTTTACTTGTGATGATGACGTTGATGTGTGATTTCGACTGGCTCAGGAAAAAGTTGTCTCCTTTCGTCTGGGCACTGTTCAATCTATGTATGCTACTACAGAGATCAAAATACAACAGTTAAACATTGTTTCTGAGGTCAGACAGGCAAGGCTTATATTTATCCCCGCTATACCAAACTATATGCTAGGCTGGAAGCAAGGGGAAATGATGTGCGAGTTGAAGTAAATGCATGAATTCAGACAGCAACAAGAATTTTTATGGAGGTGCAGGGCAAATTCTCAGATGGAATTGTTAGCGGGCATAGGTGTTTTTGTGACCGCCAATACAGCACGGTTTGGAACGCTGCTCGTCCAATCATCATCCATGATCCAAACAACCAGTTTTATAATTCATTATAGGTCATATTTCACAGAAACTTAGAAACACTGGACAGTTATTTTAATGATTAAAAAGGGTTCCATCATATTCTGTTCCTAGTCATAGTTCAACGTCTGAGTCTCAAGCTCATGTTGTGATGCAGCAGAGGTAAAAACAGAGCAGCATTCTTTTCATGTCTACAGTCATGTCTACAGTGCATTTGGAAAGTATTCAGACCCGTTGACATTTTCCACATTTTGTTACATTACAGCCTTATTCTAAAATTGACTGTTTATAAAAACAATATATATGTGTGTGTGTATTCAGGCCCTTTACTCAGTACTTTGCTGAAGCACCTTTGGCAGTGATTACAGCCTCAAGTCTTCTTGGGTATGACTCTACAAGCTTGGCACACCTGTATTTGGTGAGTTTCTCCCATTCTTCTCTGCAGATCCTCTCAAGAGCTGTCAGGTTGGATGGGGAGCGTCGCTGCACAGCTACAGTGCCTTACAAAAGTATTCATCCCCCTTGGCATTTTTCCTATTTTGTTGCATTACAACCTGTAATTTATTAAATTGATTTTTATTTGGATTTCATGTAATGGACATACACAAAATAGTCCAAACTGGTGAAATTAAATGAAAAAAATAACTTGTTTCAAAAAATAAACGGAAAAGTGGTACGTGCATACAGTGGGGCAAAAAAGTATTTAGTCAGCCACCAATTGTGCAAGTTCTCCCACTTAAAAAGATGAGAGGCCTGTAATTTTCATCGTAGGTACACTTCAACTATGACAGACAAAACAAGAATTTTTTTCCCCAGAAAATCACATTGTAGGATTTTTTTTCTGAATTTATTTGCAAATTCAGGCCAAAGAGTTGATCAATCTTGGTTTTATCAGACTAGAGAATCTTGTTTCTCATGGTCTGAGAGGCTTTAGCTGCCTTTTGGCAAACTCCAAGCGGACTGTCATGTGCCTTTTACTGAGGAGTGGCTTCTGTCTGGCCACTCCCAAAAGGCCTGATTTGGTGGAGTGCTGCAGTGATGGTTGTCCATCTGGAAGGTTCTCCCATCTCCACAGAGGAACTCTGGAGTTCTGTCAGAGTGACCATTGGGTTCTTGGTCACCTCCCTTACCAAGGCCCTTCTCCCTCGATTTCTCAGTTCCATTTAAGAATGTTTGACGCCACTGTGTTCTTGGAAACCTTTTAATGCTATTTTCCTTTTGGTACCCATACCCAGATCTGTGCCTTGACACAATCCTGTCTCGGCACTCTATGGACAATTCCTTCGACCTCATGGCTTGGTTTTTGCTCTGACATGCACTGTCAACTGGGACCTTTTTAAATAGACAGGTGTGTGCCTTTCCAAATCATGTCCAATCAGCTGAATTTACCACAGGTGGATTCCAGTAAAGTTTTTGAAACATGTCAAGGATGCTCAATGGAAACAGGATGCTCTTTAATACATTTTAGGATAAGGCTGTAACGTAACAAAATGTGGAAAAAGAGAAGGGTTCTGAATACTTTCCTAATGCACTGTCTACACACACACACGTGTTGAAACCCTCATATTAAACCCTCATGTAGACTCTGTAAAATGACGTTGCCACAAGCAGCACCGGAGATATTGAGATGAGCACGATACAATACTTCGCTGTCACACACAGTATCTGTGCACGGGTTCGCTTCACGCTGTTCACAGCATGGTAGGCAGGGCACCAAAACAGCAGAGAAGTTGACGCTCACGCTTCAGCGCTCTTAGCGTATGCCTTATGACTAACGTGACATGGTGTGATGAAAGAAACATACAGGAACTCAAATCCTTCTGTTCACCTGATTTAGAATTCCTCACCATCAAATGTAGACCGCATTATCTACCAAGAGAATTCTCTTAGATTATAATCACAGCCGTATATATCCCCCCCAAGCAGACACATCGATGGCTCTGAACGAACTTTATTTAACTCACTGGAAACGATTTATCCGGAGGCTGCATTCATTGTAGCTGGGGATTTTAACAAGGCTAATCTGAAAACAAGACTCCCTAAATTTTATCAGCATATCGATTGCGCAACCAGGGGTGGAAAGACCCTGGATCATTGTTACTCTAACTTCCGCAACGCATATAAGGCCCTGCCCCGCCCCCCTTTCGGAAAAGCTGACCACGACTCCATTTTGTTGATCCCTGCCTACAGACAGAAACTAAAACAAGAGGCTTCCACGCTGAGGTCTGTCCAACGCTGGTCCGACCAAGCTGACTCCACACTCCAAGACTGCTTCCATCACGTGGACTGGGAGATGTTTTGTATTGCGTCAGACAACAACATTGACGAATACGCTGATTCGGTGTGCGAGTTCATTAGAACGTGCGTTGAAGATGTCGTTCCCATAGCAACGATTAAAACATTCCCTAACCAGAAACCGTGGATTGATGGCAGCATTCGTGTGAAACTGAAGGCGCGAACCACTGCTTTTAATCAGGGCAAGGTGTCTGGTAACATGACTGAATACAAACAGTGCAGCTATTCCCTCCAAGGCTATCAAACAAGCTAAGCGCCAGTACAGAGACAAAGTAGAATCTCAATTCAACGGCTCAGACACAAGAGGCATGTGGCAGGGTCTACAGTCAATCACGGACTACAGGAAGAAACCCAGCCCAGTCACGGACCAGGATGTCTTGCTCCCAGGCAGACTAAATAACTTTTTTGCCCGCTTTGAGGACAATACAGTGCCACTGACACGGCCTGCAACAAAAACATGCGGTCTCTCCTTCACTGCAGCCGAAGTGAGTAAGACATTTAAACGTGTTAACCCTCGCAAGGCTGCAGGTCCAGACGGCATCCCCAGCCGCACCCTCAGAGCATGCGCAGACCAGCTGGCCGGTGTGTTTACGGACATATTCAATCAATCCCTATACCAGTCTGCTGTTCCCACATGCTTCAAGAGGGCCACCATTGTTCCTGTTCCCAAGAAAGCTAAGGTAACTGAGCTAAACGACTACCGCCCCGTAGCACTCACATCCGTCATCATGAAGTGCTTTGAGAGACTAGTCAAGGACCATATCACCTCCACCCTACCTGACACCCTAGACCCACTCCAATTTGCTTACCGCCCAAATAGGTCCACAGATGATGCAATCTCAACCACACTGCACACTGCCCTAACCCATCTGGACAAGAGGAATACCTATGTGAGAATGCTGTTCATCGACTACAGCTCGGCATTCAACACCATAGTACCCTCCAAGCTCGTCATCAAGCTCGAGACCCTGGGTCTCGACCCTGCCCTGTGCAACTGGGTACTGGACTTCCTGACGGGCCGCCCCCAGGTGGTGAGGGTAGGCAACAACATCTCCTCCCCGCTGATCCTCAACACTGGGGCCCCACAAGGGTGCGTTCTGAGCCCTCTCCTGTACTCCCTGTTCACCCACGACTGCGTGGCCACGCACGCCTCCAACTCAATCATCAAGTTTGCGGACGACACAACAGTGGTAGGCTTGATTACCAACAACGACGAGACTGCCTACAGGGAGGAGGTGAGGGCCCTCTGAGTGTGGTGTCAGGAAAATAACCTCACACTCAACGTCAACAAAACTAAGGAGATGATTATGGACTTCAGGAAACAGCAGAGGGAACACCCCCCCCCCATCCACATCGATGGAACAGTAGTGGAGAGGGTAGCAAGTTTTAAGTTCCTCGGCATACACATCACAGACAAACTGAATTGGTCCACTCACACAGACAGCATCGTGAGGAAGGCGCAGCAGCGCCTCTTCAACCTCAGGAGGCTGAAGAAATTCTGCTTGTCACCAAAAGCACTCACAAACTTCTACAGATGCACAATCGAGAGCATCCTGGCGGGCTGTATCACCGCCTGGTATGGCAACTGCACCGCCCTCAACCGTAAGGCTCTCCAGAGGGTAGTGAGGTCTGCACAACGCATCACCGGGGGCAAACTACCTGCCCTCCAGGACACCTACACCACCCGATGCTACAGGAAGGCCATAAAGATCATCAAGGACATCAACCACCCGAGCCACTGCCTGTTCACCCCGCTGTCATCCAGAAGGCGAGGTCAGTACAGGTGCATCAAAGCTGGGTCCGAGAGACTGAAAAACAGCTTCTATCTTAAGGCCATCAGACTGTTAAACAGCCACCACTAACATTGAGTGGCTACTGCCAACACACTGTCAATGACACTGACTCTACTCCAGCCACTTTAATAATGGGAATTGATGGGAAATGATGTAAATATATCACTAGCCACTTTAAACAATGCTACCTTATATAATGTTACTTACCCTACATTATTCATCTCATATGCATACGTAGATACTGTACTCTATATCATCGACTGCATCCTTATGTAATACATGTATCACTAGCCACTTTAACTATGCCACTTGGTTTACATACTCATCTCATATGTATATACTGTACTCGATATCATCTACTGTATCTTGCCTATGCTGCTCTGTACCATCACTCATTCATATATCCTTATGTACATATTCTTTATCCCCTTACACTGTGTATAAGACAGTAGTTTTTTGGAATTGTTAGTTAGATTACTTGTTCGTTATTACTGCATTGTCGGAACTAGAAGCACAAGCATTTCGCTACACTCGCATTAACATCTGCTAACCATGTGTATGTGACAAATAAAATTTGATTTGATTTAGCTGTTGCTTAAATTGACCCACTATCCTTTTACGTTCTTTATCTACATCGTATCGCGGAGTCTACCTTTAAACACCAATGGTATTCACAAAGTTTATATGTAGAATAATATTTGACAACTTTTTAAATCCATTTTGTTTATTTTAAAATCTAATTTATATTTGTTCATCTATTTTGTGTTAAGGCCACACAGAGGACCAGAGATGATTAGAAACCTGTGATAATCTAAGTTACCCAAAAGAGCAGCTAGGTATCTTGATATATTACTTAATCCTTGCTAGATACCAACATTCTGGTAGTTGACTGGTAAATGTCAAAGGTTTCCTGTAATATACCCTCCCTTTACAACCCTAATCTAGCCTAGACTATGTGGAAGGAGCTACTATTAACATTATCTGACATTGACCCACTGGTGGTCAACTGCAAAGTCTAAGTTCTTAGTTGTGGGAATGTCTAAGGGGTCATGTTGTTTATAGAGTCAAAGGGTTCTGGGAAGTTACTGTGTCACTAGTGTTTGTGGTCATCAAGTTGACGGGATCCATTTGACATCTTACAATGGTGCTTTTACAGAGAGGAGTTGTGAATCAATCACTAACACAGTAATTATCTTACTCCTGGTTAATTTGTTTAGACTGGACAAACAGCACTAATGCTCAGCACCAGGCTGTCCATCCCACAGTTTAATGCTATTACATAACACTGTCAGTTGCTGTGGAGGATAAATGAGGGTTTCTGGATAAGCTGATGACAGCTGCAATGATCAGGGCTCTGAGTAGCACTGTACTCTAGCCAGCCAGTTAGCTAACAATCTGTAGGACTGGGAGCGAAAAGATTATATACTAAATTGCTACTAATGCTAATTAGCCCCTGGCCCGCAGATGATGATGATGAGTCTCTAAGTGGTAGCTAATGGTAGACTCTAGCTAATAGTTAATGGTAGACGCTAGCTAATGCTACGTCTAACAAGAGCTTGTGCTAAGCGTGTTCAGAGTGCTTTGTTGACACTGTCAGGGTAGATGCTGATGCAGATCAAACCACCTGGGCCTCTGACACAACACAAAATATATAGCCAAGGCTAAACACACCACACACTGTGACTGATAAGCTTTTAGTGGTCAGTACTGAAGTGTTTAGTGTTTTTTTGCTCAGGGCAAGTTTGACATGACATGTACGATGGTTGAAGGTATAAACTACCTGTAGTTTGTCTGACTGACTGTCTCTTCGGTCAACAATGCTACATCTCTGCCTACCCAAACACGGTGAGACAATGACAATTTGACTGAAGAAGCAGAAACAGCAGCGTCACCCATGCAGAGCAAGGGGAACAACTCAGAGCGAGTGACGTTTGAAACGCTATTAGCGCGCACCCCGCTAACTAGCTAGCCATTTCACATCGGTTACACCAGCCTAATCTCGGGAGTTGATAGGCTTGAAGTCATTAACAGCGCAATACTTGAAGCATTGCGAAGAGCTGCTGGCAACTAAAGTGCTGTTTTGAATGAATGCTTACTAGCCTGCTGCTGCCTACCATCGCTCAGTCAGACTGCTCTATCAAATCATAGACTTAATTATAACATAACACACAAAAATACGAGCCTTGGGTCATTAATATGGTTGAAATCCGGAAAAGATCATCTCGAAAACAAAACGTTTTTTCTTTCAGTGAAATACGGAATCGTTCCGTATTTTATCTAACGGGTGGCATCCATTAGTCTAAATATTCCTGTTACATTGCACAACCTTCAATGTTATGTCATAATTACGTACAATTTTGGCAAATTAGTTTGCAACGAGCCAGGCGGCCCATGCATATACCCTGACTCTGCATGCAATGAACGCAAGAGAAGTGACACAATTCCACCTGGTTAAGATTGCCTGCTAACCTGGATTTATTTTAGCTAAATATGCAGGTTAAAAATATATACTTCTGTGTATTGATTTTAAGAAAGGCATTGATGTTTATGGTTAGGTACACGTTGGAGCAACGACAGCCCTTTTTCGCGAATACGCACCGCATCGATTATATGCATCGCAGGACACGCAAGATAACTACACATGGTTCATGATATTACTAGTTTAACTAGTGATTTATGATTGATTGTTTTTTATAAGATAGGTTTAACCTGTAGTGACGCCCAGCCCGTGAACGGGATCGTTATCATCTGACACTAATTAGCATAACGCAACGGACATAAATCTTCCTAGAAAATATTCCTCTTCATGAAAATCACAAGTGAAATATATTGGAACACAGCTTAGCCTTTTGTTAATCACCCTGTCATCTCAGATTTTCAAAATATGCTTTACAGCCAACGCTAGACAAGCATTTGTGTAAGTTTATCGTAGCATTATGCCTTGCTAGCAGCAGGCAAACTTGTCACGGAAATCAGAAAAGCAATCAAATTAAATCGTTTACCTTTGAACTTTGGATGTTTTCACTCACGAGACTCCCAGGTAGACAGCCAAAGTTCATTTTTTTCCCCCAAATATTATTTTTGTAGGTGAAATAGCTCCGTTTGTACATCACGTTTGGCTGAGAAATCGCCTGGAAATTGCAGTCACCACAATGCCAAAAAATATTCCAAATTAGCTCCATAATATCGACAGAAACATGGCAAACGTTGTTTAGAATCCATCCTCAAGGTGTTTTTCTGATATCTATTCGATAATATATCCGTCGGAGCAATTCCTTTTTCTCTAGGACCGATTGGAGTAATGGCTACCTCTGCACTTTACGTGAGAATCTCTCTCGGAGCCACCATGTGACCACTTACGCAATGTCCTGACAAAATATCCCGTTTAAAACAAACTTTTTTTTCCCAAACATAAAAATACTGCCCCCTAACACCAAGAGGTTAATGCTAGCTAGCAACTTACCTTGGCTTCTTACTGCATTCATGTAACAGGCAGGCTCCTCATGAGGCAGGTGGTTAGAGCATTGGACTAGTTAACTGTGAGGTTGCAAGATTGAATCCCCGAGCTGACAAGGTAAAAATCTGTCGTTCTGCCCCTGAACAAGGCAATTAACCCACCGTTTCTAGGCCGTAATTGAAAATAAGAATGTGTTCTTAACTGACTTGCCTAGTTAAATAAAGGTGTAAAAAATATATATTTTAAAACGGCCAAATCCGCTTCCAAAAATACAGATTTCCGATTGTCATGAAAACTTGAAATCGGCTATTCTGGTTAATTGGTCGACCTCTAGTGTGTACTGAATGTATTTATTTTATGGTTGCAAGACTCCAGTAACTTCCCCAAAATTCCTAGGTTTTTCATGAATCCTGGTTGGAAGTTTCCTAGTACCAGGAGGGAATAAGCAGGAAATCCGGAATCCTCCAACGAGGACCTCTGGTTTGAGGATGATTTAAAATTAAAATATATATACCAGAATTGTGCAACCCCTACTCCTTTTAGCACTGTGTGTTTCGTCCAATAATGCCTATTTTAAACTGAAACACTCAGCCTAGTCGTTATTGCTGTTGGCTTTATTCTTAATTAGTATGGGTGTAATGGTTCATCAAATCCATGGTTCGTTACATATTGCAGCTTTGCTGTCAGTTTTGTTCCAGGGGGGAAATGAAATGCCAACAGGAACTATATTTAAAGATGCACTATGCAGAAATTGCTCAGCCTTTTCCTGGTTGATAAAATTCTAATAGTTTGCCTAATTTCAGTTTGTGACAAAACAAGCAAGTATATTGTAGAGAATCATTGTACCATCTAAGCTGCTGTGAAATATATTTTCTATAACCAAAAATATAGTATTTTCAGCTCTTGGAAGCTAGTGTACAAAACCAAAAGTAAAAGATGCAAAAACAAAACTTAAAAACAGGAAGCCTAAAAATAGCGCCCAATGCGCTACCGCTTCTTAGACTGTGTTTCAAACTCATAAAAGACACACCCATGTCCACTTATTCTCACCTTATGCTCTTAGGAGAATCCCCGTCACCATCTTGTACGTCGGTCGAAACGATTAGCCAAACAAGGGAAGTTCGCAACGTAAGTCCCTAAGCTCTTGTTTTTGATCAGGTTTGCGAGTGTACAATTATGTTCACTTTGGGGCCTGAAACACCCCATAATTCAATTTGCGATGATTGTACATCCGCTAAGAAAAGTTAGCCGAAACTTAAAACCTCAACATCAATATGGGTAAGTTAACATACAAGTGTAAGTACAAACTAATGTAAAAAGGTTAGAAATTGTGATACTAATGCACATGACGGCACAAACACGTCTCGTGAAAGTAATCATGTTTTTGTTTGGATAGCTTTTGGAAATTGTAGAAATAAAACATTTTCCTTCAGAAGTTCCAGCTAGGCAGGCTAATGTTAGTTAGCTAATTAATTTGCTAGCTATCATACAGTATGCGTATATTAATAATTATAGATCTAATATAAGTAGACATGCAATCATAATTAACTGTAGCGCATATAAAGCATCCACAAGCTGCCGGTGGCTGAAAACACAGTCATCGTGGGATGAATTTCCGGGCAAGGGCGGTCCATTTAAAAATCATTCCTCACCCCTTGCCCTACAAGTGTATACTCGTCAGATGTCATCAGAAGTGTCCACTTAATTTGAGGGCTGTGGGGATAAGGGTGTGTCTTTTAAAGTGTTTAGAATGCAGCCTTGCTTTCAATAACAATTCACATAGTGTTGGTATTCCTGACTCCATAGTGTTGGTATTCCTGACTCCATAGTGTTGGTATTCCTGACTCCATAGTGTTGGTATTCCTGACTCCATATATGATCATGAGTCGTAAAATGCCTGCTGACGGCATAATCAAGAATAACAACATTTTCTTAAATGAAAACACAATTACTCAACAACACTGAAATAAATTGCAATATGTGTGAAATCAATATGTTAACATAGCTGACATTGTATAGGCCTATGTTTTGTTTTCTTACAGAGAGAGAAATATGGGCACTTGTGTGACTCAAAGGGGGCGTGTCTATAGCACATACTTTTCATTTCTTACTCTGAGGTATTTAACATTTTTATTTTACCTTTTTTTAACTAGGCAAGTCAGTTAAGACATTCTTATTTACAATGACGGCCTAGGAACAGCGGGTTAACTGCCTTGTTCAGGGGCAGAATGATAGATTTTTACGTTGTCAGCTCGGAAATTTGATCTAGAAACCTTTCGGTTACTGGCCTAATGCTCTAACCACTAGGCTACCTGCTAATGTGATGGGCTGCCACTGTTAAGTAGCTCTTTGTAGCCCTTGAGGTTCAGCCATTGGTAGTAAGTGCAACTTGGGTGCATTTGCCAATTCTATGACAACTTTGGCTCTACCTTGCTTTATATATAGAGTGGGTACTACCCTTCGAAAGGGCAAAGTTCGTAACGTGGCTCGAGCACTTTCACGAGGTGCTGAAACCTACTATTCTTATCATCCACCGAGAATGGGCACATATCCGTGGCTATAAACATAGTGCCTTCGGAAAGTATTCAGACCCCTTGTCTTTTTCCACATTTTGTTACGTTAGACTTATTCTAAAATTGATTAAATAATCCTCAGCAATCAACACACAATACCCAATAATGACTTTTTTTTGTTTTGCATTTGTATAAAATAAGAAAAAACGATACCTGTATTTACATAAGGATTCAGGCCCTTTTGCTATGAGAGACAAAATTGAGCTTCAGTGCATCCTGTTTCAATTGAGCATCCTTGAGATGTTTCTACAACTTGAAGTCCACCTGTGGTAAATTCAATTGATTGTACATGATTTGGAAAGGTACACACCTGTCTATATAAGGTCCCACAGTTGACAGTGCATGTCATCAAAAATCAAGCCATGAGGTCTAAGGAATTGTCCATAGAGCTCCAAGACAGGATTGTGTCGAGACACAGATCTGGGGAAGGGAACCAAAAAAATGTCTGCAGCATTGAAGGTCCCCAAGAACCCAGTGGACGTTTGGAACCACGATTGGAACCACCAATCTCTTCCTAGAGCTGGCCGCCCAGCCAAACTGGGCAGTTGGGGGAGAAGGGCCTTGGTCAGAGAGGTGACAAAGATCCCAATGGTCACTCTGACAGAGCTCCAGAGTTCCTCTGTGGAGATGGGAGAACCTTCCAAAAGGACAAGCAGCACTCTACCAATCAGGCCTTTATAGTAGAGTGGCCAGACGGAAGCCACTCTTCAGTAAAAGGCACATGAAAGCCCGCTTGGAGTTAGCCAAAAGGCACCTAAAGACTCTCAGACCATGAGAAACAAGACTCTATCGTCTGAAATCAAGATTGAACTGTCTGGCCTGAATACCAAGAGTCACGTCTGGAGGACCATCCCTATAGTGAAGTGTGGTGACAGCATCATGCTTTGGCAATGTTTTTCAGTGGCAAGGACTGGGAGACTAGTCAGGACTGGGGAAAAGTACAGAGATCCTTAATGAAATCCTGCTCAGGACCTCAGACTGGCGTCCTGGTTCACCTTCCAACAGGACAACAATCCAAAGCACACAGCCAAGAAAACGCAGGAGTGGCTTTGGGACAAGTCTCTGAATGTCCTCAAATCAAAGTTTATTTGTCACGTGTGCCGAATACAACAGGTGTAGACCTTACAGTGAAATGCTTACATACAGGCTCTAACCAATGGTGCGAGGGGAAAAAAAGGTGTGTAAGTTAAGAAATAAAACAACAGTAAAAAGACATTAAAAAAGAGTAGCAAGGCTATATACAGACACCTGTTAGTCAGGCTTATTGAGGTAGTATGTACATGTAAGTATCGTTAAAGTGGCTATGCATATATGATGAACGGAGAGTAGCAGAAGTGTAAAAAGAGGGGTTGGCGGGTGGTGGGACACAATGCAGATAGCCCGGTTAGCCAACGTGCGGGAGCACTGGTTGGTCGGGCCAATTGATTGAATGTTGCCTGTAATCCATGGCTTTTGGTTGGGGTATGTACGTACAGTCACTGTTGGGACAACGTCCTCAATGCACTTATTAATAAAGGCAGTGACTGGTGTGGTGTATTCCTCAATGTCATCGGAAGAATCCCGGAACATGTTCCAGTCTGTGATAGCAAAGCAGTCCTGTAGTTTAGCATCTGCTTCATCTGACCACTTTTTTATAGACTGAGTCACTGGTGCTTCCTGCTTTCATTTTTGCTTGAAAGCAGGAATCAGGAGGATAAAGTTGTGGTTGAATTTACCAAATGGAGGGCGAGGGAGAGCTGTGTGCGCATCCCTGTGTGTGGAGTACAGGTGATCTAGAATTTTTTTTTTTCTCCCTCTGGTTGCACATTTAACCTTTCTAGGGCAGGGGTTCCACTTGCGGACAACATTCCGCTGAAAAGGCACCGCGCAAAATTCAAAAATATTTTTTTGAAATATGTAACTTTCACACATTAACAAATGCAATACAGCAAATGAAAGATAAACATCTTGTTAATCTACCCATCGTGTCTGATTTCAAAAATGCTTTACAGCTAAAGCACAACATATGATTATGTTAGGTCAGAGTCAAGTCACAAAAACACACAGCCATTTTCCAGCCAAAGATAGGAGTCACAAAAAGCAGAAATATAGATCAAATTGATCACTAACCTTTGATCTTCATCAGATGACACTCCTAGGACATCATGTTACACAATACATGTATGTTTTGTTCGATAATGTGCATATTTATATCCAAAAATCTCAGTTTACATTGGCATGTTACATGCAGTAATGTTTTGATTCCAAAACATCTGGTGATTTTGCAGAAATACTCATAATAAACATTGATAAAAGATGCAAGTGTTATTCACAGAATTAAAGAGACTTATCCTCTATTCAACCGCTGTGTCAGATTTTTTAAAAACTTTACGGAAAAAGCATAATCTGAGACCGGCGCTCAGAACCCAAAACAGCCAGAGGATTCATGAAAAAAACACTAAATATTCACTTACCTTTGATCTTCATCAGAAGGCACTCCCAGGAATCCCAGTTCGACAATAAATGACTGATTTGTTCGATAAAGCCCATCATTTAGCCACTTGTTTTTTGCGTGTTCAGCCCAGTAATCCATCTTCATGAGGCGTGAGCATTTCCTCCAGACAAACTCGAAAAGTTCCGTAGAAACAAGTCAAATGATGTATGCAATCAATCTAGGATGTTTTTAACATAAATCATCAATAAGGTTCCAACCGGAGAATTTCATTGTCTGAAGAAAAGCATTGGAACGAGAGCATACTCTGTCGGGAGCGCGCGTTATGAGACCGAGTCTCTCTGCCAGACCACTGACTCAAAGAGCTATTATGAGCCCCTCCTTTATAGTAGAATCCTTAAACCAGTTTCTAAAGACGGTGACATCTAGTGGAAGCCCTAGGAAGTGCATCCTCATTCATATCTCACTGGGATTTCAATAGACACTGTGTTGAAAATCGATTTCTCACTTCCTGTTTGGATTTCTTCTCAGGTTTTTGCCTGCCATATAAGTTCTGTTATACTCACAGACATTATTCAAACAGTTTTAGAAACTTCAGAGTTTTCTATCCAATACTAATAATAATATGCATATATTAGCATCTGGGACAGAGTAAAAGTGAAAATGCTGCCCCCTATCCCAAAAAGGTGAACATGTTGATAGAGATTTGGTAGAACTGATTTAACTTTCCCTGCATTAAAGTCTCGGGCCACTAGGAGCGCAGCCTCTGGGTGAGTGGTTTCCTGTTTCCTTATTTCTGAGTGCGGTCTTAGTTCCAGAATATGTTTTGTGGTGGTAAATAAACAGCCACAAAGTATAGCTTAGAACTCTCTCTAGGCAAGTAATGTGGTCTGCAGTTTATCACAATATACTCTACTTCAGGCGAGGAAAAATCTAGAGACTTCCTTAGATTTCATTCACCAGCTGTTGTTTACAAATATGCACAGACCGCCCCCCCTCCCCTTACCGGAGTGTGCTGTTCTATCCTGCCGGTGCAGCGTGTATCCCGCTAGCTGAATATCCATGTCGTCATTCAGCCACGATTCCGTGAAGCGTAGGATATTACAGTTTCTGATGTCCCGTTGGTAGGATATTCGTGATCGTACCTCGTCTAGTTTATTGTCCAATGATTGCACGTTGGTAGGATATTCGTGATTGTACATCGTCTAGTTTATTGTCCAATGATTGCACGTTGGTGAGTAGTATTGACGGTAACGGCAGCTTTCCTTGTTGCCTTCTGTGGGTCCGGACGAGGCATCCGGCTCTTTGTTCTCTGCGTCGATTCCTTTTGCGAATAATTGGGATGTCTGCCCTGTGGGGTGTTTGGAGAATATCGTGTGAGTCCTGCTTGTTGTTGAAGAATTGTTAGTCTAATCCGAGGTGAGTGATCACTGTCCTGATATCCAGAAGCTCTTTTCTTCCGTAATGTTTCTGCAACCGTATCTTATGTACAAAATAATTTACAAATATCGTGAAAAAAACGCATAATAGCACAATTGGTTAGGAGACCGTAAAACGGCAGCCATGTCCTCCGGCGCCATTCGAGAGAGATATCCTGGACTTGAACCCGATCGAACATCTCTGGAGAGACCTGAAAGTAGCTGTGCAGCGACACTCCCCATCTAACCTGACAGAGCTTGAGAGGATCTGCAAAGAAGAATGGGAGAAACTCCCCAAATACAGGTGTGCCAAGCTTGTAGAGTCATACCCAAGAAGACTTGAGTCTGTAGTGTCTAGCCAAGGTTTTTCAACAAAGTACTGAGTAAAGGGTCTGAATACGTATGTAAATGTGTCAACATGTTTGAGGTTTTAGCAGCTGCATAGGTTATTCTCATTGAGCAGTAGCGACTGACTTACTGTTAACGTTTTATCCACAACTCTGCCAATTGCCATTGTAATCTACTGGGAAACCAACATTTTCCCAAACTGGAGATTTAAACAATGATGGAGAATCCTCCTGGTTTATCCACCCCACCACTCACCACCTCAAAAAAGACTGTTTGAAATGCGGAAATGAAGATTCAAATTTCGATTCCAACGTGTGCATAAGGCTCTAGTTGTTTTAACAGAATAGCCTGATTTTATTTGTATTTTTCCCCAGATTTACTTGAGGCATACAACGCAGCGTAGGCAATGCCTATAGGCCTAGTGTTTTAAGTGTTTATAAAACAAAATGTATGTGTTCATTCGGGTTCAAGTGTTGACCGAACCAAGGTCCCCAACGGTTCAGTAGGAATACATGTACCTTTACACCCCTTTTAATCAGCCCAGTCGTTGTGGCTTTATTCATAATGAGCCCAGTCAGATTAGTAGCTAGCTGGACAATACAGTTTAGTGTGTTAAGTAATGTTGTGTCATTAACTAGCTACACTGCTGCTGGAAGAAGACTAGTGGCTTACATGTATAAGAGGCTGTTGTTCTTTACATAACATGGGTGACGAGAGAGACTAATTAGTTTTGCAGTAAAGATGTTGCCCAACCATAACATTCAATACTTTATTTTCTTATTTGTGGCCTTCTACTGTTTGTCATAAGTTCCTTGGCAGGACAAGGGATTCCCCACCAGGGATGGTTCCTGTGCTGTATCATTTCCTCTGTTTAATCCCTGGACCCTGTCTCCTCCTTCAGAGCCATCTATTTTGCTGCGTACTCCAGTGCCAAAGAGAGACTGAATGGAGTGTTTCAGCCGGACTCCACACAGGTCCACATGGTATCTGCTGGCTTGGCAGGTAACCACACCCACTTTCTAACACTATACATGCACTCTTTTTTTTTTCTAGATTTCTAGATTTTTCATTGGTAGTTATACCTTTCATTCATACAATTTTCTGTGAGTATTCAGTCAGCTCTAGGTGGTAAATTTGGATGATAGCCTAACCTGGAGTGTCATGTGATGTGACCACTTCTGTGTTGGTCAGACATGCCAGAGGACTGGATCTGACCGGGTCAGTGGTGGTCCAGTCCAACGCAGACTGTAGAGGTCCCCTACCTCACCTTCCTATTCTAGGATTAGGTTTCTATATTCTAGTCTCGTGCTACAGTATATCTGCCCAGCAGCTCTCAGCCTGTTGTTTCATGTGACAGCTCCCCATATGACCTAATCCTCTAGCCTAGTGGCTAAACTAGTTTCTGACATAAGGCGTCCCTCTTTGTCTTTCATTGTGCATGTTATTAGGATGATGTGTTTCTTTCCAAAGGCAAGGGAGTAGAGTAAAGTCTATTTATTGTTGACGTTCTGTCTGCAAAATCTGTTAGGCCTATGTAATGCAGAGCGTTCCCCATGGCCGTTCCCCAAGTAAGCATGCCTATTATCATAAAATTATATTGAAAAACTCCCAACTTGTACAGTATCACACACACACACACCTTTTCTAAATGAGAAAATAGTCTCTCTAGAAGATTAATTCTGTCCAGTGACACAGTGATCCTAAGAGGAATGCAATATGTCATGTAGCCTAGACTCCTGGCTTCTACCCTTTAGAATTGAGGTCAGTCAGGCAAGCTGGGCTTTGAAAGAGCACTGCATGTTTCCGTAATGGAGAACCAGAGCCAACGTGAGACTGTGTTTTTGACAGGTTTCTGTTAACACCCTGTCCCTCTGAGCAGCATTGGCTTGGTCCTTCCGCCAGTCTAGTCAAGGTCTGCTCTGCTTTATTTAGTAAACCCATGTACGCCTCAAATACCCCCTCTAGTGGCTATGCCATGAGGTGCTGCTACCTGTAGAACTAGTTTTGCCACATAACCGGCTTCTCTCTGTGATACAGGAGAGGGGAATAGTCTGGCCCTGGTAAGAGGCTGATGTGTTGACAGGTAGGTGAGAAAAGACGCCTGTTTGCCATTGGTAGAGAGATATGTAGAGCTCATTGGTACATGGTAGTTATGTGATACAGAGAGCTGTGTAGCCAAGTGGCTTCTGCAGAGCTAGGAATAACCCTGAGATCAGTGTCAACATGACTGCTGGGCAAAAGCAGCCTAACACTGATTATTATGGGAGTGTAACCTTTACACACACTAACATGCACACACGTTACATCACACATGCGGTCACGACACAGATATCCTTGGCCTTGTCATATTGTGGTATGTTATTGAGCTCCTTTCTCTCTTGGAAGTAGGGTTGACAGTTAATTTAACCCGCCATTTTTTTTCTGATCGTTTTGAACAGTGTTTTGTTCTGCAGCTTGGTAGACAAACACTCCAAGTGTTAGTGGTGTTTAGTCTAAGTAAAGTGTGTCTAAATGTGAGCTCTTGTCCTTCCTCTCAGGGTTCACAGCCATCACAGCTACCAACCCTATCTGGCTCATCAAGACTCGCATGCAGCTGGACTCCAGGTAAACACAAACGTCTGAGTAGGTAGTGGCTAGAGGTGGATTTAGGATGTTGTGTCGGTTGTACCATTGGTAAATCCCAATTCCACCCTTCTCATAGGAACCGCGGGGAGAAGCCCATGAATGCGTTTGAGTGTTTGCGGCGGGTGTACCAGACAGAAGGCCTGCGAGGGTTCTACCGGGGAATGTCAGCGTCCTACGCTGGAATCTCAGAAACTGTGATCCACTTTGTCATCTACGAGAGCATCAAGCGGCGTATCCTGGAGGCAAAGGCAGCGCAGCACATGGACGAGGAGGAGGAGGCGTCCAAGGACGCCTCGGACTTTGTGGGGATGATGCTCGCCGCCGCCACCTCCAAGACCTGTGCTACGTCCATCGCTTACCCCCATGGTGAGAGCAGTGTGTTCTGGGAGCAGGAGGGTGGGAGTGGTCTGAGTGGAGGATAGGTGGTTTCTAGTCAGTTGTGTGTTTGTTGTCCTTATACTAGTTAGCACCTGTAGTTAATATTGGTTGTCCTTAACCTTTATATAATTAGGCAAGTCAGTTAAGAACAAATTATCATTTACAATGACTGCCTACCCCGGCCAAACCCGTATGACGCTGGGCCAATTGTGCGCTGCCCTATGGGACTCCAAATCACTGTCGGATGTGATGCAGCCTGGATTCAAACCAGGTACTGCAGTGACGCCTCATAGACCACTGCGCCACTCGGGAGCCCACATGTGCACCTTAAATATAATTTACTCTCACAGTAACATGGTCTAAGTCCAGCATGGAATCTAGTATTGGGAAAGTGTTTATTTTGAATCTCCAGGAAATGAGCGTGCTCCTCTCCCCTCTTTACAGAAGTGATCCGGACCCGGCTACGGGAGGAAGGCACCAAGTACCGTTCCTTCTTCCAGACTCTGACCACGGTTCCCAAGGAAGAGGGCTACCGGGCGCTGTACCGCGGCCTCACCACCCACCTTGTGCGCCAGATCCCTAACACCGCCATCATGATGTGTACCTACGAGCTAGTGGTCTACATGCTGAATGGTTAACCTCTGACCCTTGACCCAAGATGAAATCCCAGAGAGAGATGGGCCGACGTGGACGGATGGCATAAAGAGACCCCAGAGAAATTAAACAGGAGAGGGACCAGGGACTGTCATCTCTCCCACCTCCAGTCCCTCCATCCTGTCTTTCTAAAACTAAAGCAAATTGTCCCAAAAGCACCTGTTTTTTGGGATGGGGAGTTGGGTTATTTTCAGGGGTGCACGACACAGGAAGAGGGGTTGGTAGACAGGAAATCAATGTTTGTTTTGGGGATATGGTTCAAAGTTGTTTAAAAAGAAGCTGTCTCATTGAAAATGAGTCCTTAGGAGCCCTTTCTCTCGTTTTCTTGCTCTCTCTTGTCTCCTAAATAAGCGCATAGCTTACTGGAGCAGGTACATTGGGGAGAGCACTCAAGCTAGTTTAGAGTCTAACAATGCTAATAATTTCTCTGGTTTGTGTGTCAAGGGGGCAATTGGTAGTCTTGAGGCTTGTTGAGTGCAGGGAGGTCTTGAGGTGAGGATAGTGTTGGAGTGAGGTGGATAGGGGATGTGCCTTGCATGACGACTTCAACTGACCTGCACAGATGCATAATAATGATATGTGGGGAAGCAGAGTTCAGACCAGCCCTGGTTTCTGGATCTCAGTAGACCACAGTTGGACCGCAGGCATTCAGAACCACACACAGTGCTGGTCAGGTCCACTTTGTACTCAGGACGAAGCCTGGTCCTCTCCACCCCAGTTGGACCGTAGGCATTCAGAACCACACACAGTGCTGGTTGGGTCCACTTTGTACTCAGGACGAAGCCTGGTCCTCTCCACCCCATTTGGTCAACATGCACAGGGGCTAGTCCACTCTGACAGGCCTAACCTAACCTAGGAGACTGGCTTGCCCTGACTGACATCCTGACTAACACTAGACATTGATACTGGAAGAAACATGCAGAAGTCTTTACTGTACGGCCTGGTCAGTGTGGACAGCACTTTGGGCTCTTTCTCTGTGTGCATTCTGTAAAGTGAGTTGGGTGACCATAAGAACCTCTGACCCACTCCCTCAGCACCCAGACTGACCAGAATCATCCGCCCTTTTTAACTACTTGAATGTTAACCAACTCAAGGAATAACAAACTAAAGACGATGTGAGCATTGTCTCGCGTCAGAAGCCATCGCGCTATCTAAAGTGAGACTCTGCTATGATAGTGAAACAACCACCAACCTTGTGATTATACTAAGAACGAAAAAATATTAACAGAAAATCAATAACTTAACAAGACAATTTTATACACTGAACAAAAATATAAACTCTGCAATTTCACTGAGTTTACAGTTCGTATAAGGAAATCAGTCAATTTAAATAAATAAATTAGGCCCTAAATCTATGGATTCCACATGACTGGGCAGAGGGCGCAGCCAATCCGAATTAGTTTTTCTCCACAAAAGGGCATTATTACAGACAGAAATACCCCTCCGTTTCATCAGCTGTATGGGTGGCTGGTCTCAGGCGATCCCGCAGGTGAAGAAGCCAGATGTGGAGGTCCTGGGCTGGTGTGGTTACACATGGTCTACTGCTGTGAGGCGGGTTGGATGTACTGCCAAGTTCTCTAAAACGACGGAGGCGGCTCATGGTAGAGAAATTAACATTCAATTCTCTGAACACCTCTAGTGGACATTCTTGCAGTCAGTGTGCTAATTGCACACTCCCTTAACTTGAGACATCTGTGGCATTATCTTGGCAAATTAGAAATGCTCACTAACAGGGATGTGAACAAATTTTAGAGAAATAAGCTTTTTGTGCATATGGAACATTTCTGGGATCTTTTATTTCAGCTCATGAAACCAACACTTTACATGTTGTGTTTATATCTTTGTTCAGTATAATAATGATTAAATGGTATATATTAATGTCTTCATAAGATGTAACATTGTTGAATTTTTCTGCCCAGTCATGGGAGCATAAACTATATGTTTTGGGGGAAATTCAGGATGAACCTCTGAAGCCCCAAGGTTTCCTCCCCCCCTTAGACAAATGTGTGATTCTTTATGCACTTTTCTGTAGACCTGCTCTGACCTACAATTGCATCTCTTATTTCTCTGCCTCAGCATCCAAGCAAGTGTTACAGATGAGATCCTCTGTCCAGTGTTCACTTTGGAGGTGTGTTGTTGTACAGTTTAGTCTGCGTGTGAGAATAGATGGGATACTCGAGTGTACGTGATGCTACACGATAAGGAGACCCTATGTTTCTATCTCTATACTTTATGCAGTATATGTGTAGTTAGAAGAAAAAAGACTGCGTTTCAAACCCGATTTTCTAAAATGTTTCATTTTGAAACGTCTTTTTCTGGTTTGTTTTGTTTGATTTCTAATCGGACTGTTTTTCGATGGAAAACAAAAAGATGCTCTCTACCTACTTCGCCACCATTTTATTTAGCTGTTTTTCCTGTTATTTTGTTTGAGTTCTGTTTCAAAATGACAATGTTCATCTCCTTGTCTACCTGTTGTTTACATTCAGCTGTGTGTAACCATAGATGCCCTCACCTACTGACCTTTCCCCGCTCACATGACACGAGCACAAAGAGCCTTTCCAGCACATGTAAGCTTCACTGTAGCCATTCACTCAAATATCCACAGGTCACACTAATGCTAGAAATAAGAATTAGGTTTAACATGACAGTTCCTTAACAGAAAATGACTATTGCCACTCAATATTCACTCTGGAACCCAGAAAATTAAGACGGTAATGACTGGAGTTGTATTAATATCTAGATAAAAGAAAACCAGCTACAGTTTGAGATGTGTGCATTGTTCAAATGCACCTCTTCACTCTCCATGCCAACAGATCTGGGTGACATGGCTGTAGAAGCAACTAACAACCTCACTAAAACAACTAAGGCTGTATGTAGTAAGCACATTCTAAAGATCAACGGTGGTCAACGGTGAAGTCCGCTTGTGTTCCGCAAACAGAACAACCTGTACCTCCTGAGTGACAACACCAAGGGTTTCAGAGCTCCCTCCTCAGGGACCACTGGACGTTTCACATATTGTTTGTAGCCCTAAACTGGCACACCTGATTCAATTAGTCAACTATCACCAATTGAGTTGTGCCAATTCAGGGCGCCAACAAATACAGTGCCTTGCGAAAGTATTCGGCCCCCTTGAACTTTGCGACCTTTTGCCACATTTCAGGCTACAAACATAAAGATATAAAACTGTATTTTTTTGTGAAGAATCAACAAGTGGGACGACATTTATTGGATATTTCAAACTTTTTTTAACAAATCAAAAACTGAAAAATTGGGCGTGCAAAATTATTCAGCCCCCTTAAGTTAATACTTTGTAGCGCCACCTTTTGCTGCGATTACAGCTGTAAGTCGCTTGGGGTATGTCTCTATCAGTTTTGCACATCGAGAGACTGACATTTTTTCCCATTCCTCCTTGCAAAACAGCTCGAGCTCAGTGAGGTTGGATGGAGAGCATTTGTGAACAGCAGTTTTCAGTTCTTTCCACAGATTCGATTGGATTCAGGTCTGGACTTTGACTTGGCCATTCTAACACCTGGATATGTTTATTTTTGAACCATTCCATTGTAGATTTTGCTTTATGTTTTGGATCATTGTCTTGTTGGAAGACAAATCTCCGTCCCAGTCTTAGGTCTTTTGCAGACTCCATCAGGTTTTCTTCCAGAATGGTCCTGTATTTGGCTCCATCCATCTTCCAATCAATTTTAACCATCTTCCCTGTCCCTGCTGAAGAAAAGCAGGCCCAAACCATGATGCTGCCACCACCATGTTTGACAGTGGGGATGGTGTGTTCAGGGTGATTAGCTGTGTTGCTTTTACGCCAAACATAACATTTTGCATTGTTGCCAAAAAGTTCAATTTTGGTTTCATCTGACCAGAGCACCTTCTTCCACATGTTTGGTGTGTCTCCCAGGTGGCTTGTGGCAAACTTTAAACGACACTTTTTATGGATATTTTTAAGAAATGGCTTTCTTCTTGTCACTCTTCCATAAAGGCCAGATTTGTGCAATATACGACTGATTGTTGTCCTATGGACAGAGTCTCCCACCTCAGCTGTAGATCTCTGCAGTTCATCCAGAGTGATCATGGGCCTCTTGGCTGCATCTCTGATCAGTCTTCTCCTTGTATGAGTTGAAAGTTTAGAGGGACGACCAGGTCTTGGTAGATTTGCAGTGGTCTGATACTCCTTCGATTTCAATATTATCACTTGCACAGTGCTCCTTGGGATGTTTAAAGCTTGGGAAATCTTTTTGTATCCAAATCCGGCTTTAAACTTCTTCAAAACAGTATCTCGGACCTGCCTGGTGTGTTCCTTGTTCTTCATGATGCTCTCTGCGCTTTTAACGGACCTCTGAGACTATCACAGTGCAGGGGCATTTATACGGAGACTTGATTACACACAGGTGGATTGTATTTATCATCATTAGTCATTTAGGTCAACATTGGATCATTCAGAGATCCTCACTGAACTTCTGGAGAGAGTTTGCTGCACTGAAAGTAAAGGGGCTGAATAATTTTGCACGCCCAATTTTTCAGTTTTTGATTTGTTAAAAAAGTTTGAAATATCCAATAAATGTCGTTCCACTTCATGATTGTGTCCCACTTGTTGTTGATTCTTTACAAAAAAATACAGTTTTATATCTATGTTTGAAGCCTGAAATGTGGCAAAAGGTCGCAAAGTTCAAGGGGGCCGAATACTTTCGCAAGGCACTGTATGTGAACCATCTGGTGGTCCCTGAGGAGAGGTTTGGGAAGTATTACTCTACACCAGGGATGGGCAACTTTGATGGGGGTGGGGGCCACTAAATCTGAACTCACCATGAGGGGCCACATTTGCTCACAGGTCTCTGTACCTACATCCATAAAAAATATTAAAACACTTATTGCACACAGTGAGTCCATGCAACTTATGTGACTTGTTAAGCAAAATTTGAGTAATGCAGGGTAGTAGCATAATGAGTTGGGATTATGGTTCTTTGTTTACCTAGATAGCTACATGTCTTAACAAAAGACTCCACTATGCAAGTAACCATTTTGGGTGCATTGGTAAATTCAGTCTGGCCATCTACTCTGATTTCAGAGCACTAATCTGAGTGTGCCAGACCGCAAAATAACTGATGAATTAACGAACGCTCAACACCCGTCAGTAAACGTCTGCAAAAAAGCAGAATGAAATTGTTGCCAGCAGCACAGCTAGTCACCAACGCTCTGGATAACATAAACAGTCTAACCAGCTCTGCTAGGGCGAGTAAAATGGTCAGAGGGAGGTGTTCTCATTTTTGTCTAGAAGTAGCTAGCCAACTTGAGCTTGGGTGCTTGACTGCCGTTGAATGTTCGATCAACCCTACTCCTCGGGCCGGGGCATCCAGTGTACGCTCAGAGTGCGAAACGCTCTGAATTTATGAATGGACAGCACAGTTGCAGTCACTAACGCTCTGGATAACATAATAGCCCAACCAGCTCTGCTAGGGCGAGTAATGTTCAGTGAGCTGTTCTCTCATTTGTGTCTGGAAGTAGCTAGCAAGTCAGCTTGGGTGCTTGACTGCTGTTAGTACAGAATGCTCGGATCAACCCTTAAAGATGGGTGGGGCTAAAGCTTAAGAGGGTGTGAACGATGCTGAATGGGTGTAGACAGACAAAGGGCTCTTCACTAGATACGAAAACATTCAAATGCCATTTTCTCAAAAGTGAGTTAACAAGTTTATCAACTTCCAAAGCAAAATTACTTCATTGTTCCTCAACTGCAGTGTATGATATATCATTTTGTAGCTCTGAGTCTACTTTTATCCAATGTAAAAATTAAAAAAAACACGATTTCAAATTTTGCTACATAAGACCGATTTGAGCCAGTCGGTCACAAATGTTCACTCCTAGACTTGCCATAACAAAGGGGTTGAATAGTATTGACTTAAGACATTTCAGCTTTTAATTTTGTATTAATTTGTAAGCATTTCTAAAAACATAATTCCACTTTCACATTATGGGGTATTGTGTTTAGACCAGTGACACATCTCAATTGAATCCTTTTTAAATGGGGCTGTGAAACAAGTCGAGGGGAGGGAATACTTTCTGAAGGCGCTGTAACTTCCTGTAGAGTTGTGAGAAATGTTTGGAGTTTATAATACATCTGAGGAAGACTGACCAACAAATTCACTGGGGGCCACCCGGCCAGTAATTCTACCATAATTACTAAGTATAGCTGGCCACTAGACTAATTTAACAATCTAATCATTTTTTTGCTGAAATCAGTGGTGGAAAAAGTACCCAATTGCCATACTGAGTAAAGATACCTTAATAGAAAGTGACTCAAGTAAAATACTACGAGAGTAAAAGTCAAAGTATTTGGTTTTAAATATAGTTTAGTATCAAAAGTAAAATAAATATTTTCACATTCCTTATATTAAGCAACCTAGACAGCACACTTTTTTTATTCATGGATTTTATTTAATTATTATTTAACTAGGAAAGTCAGTTAAAAACAAATTCTTATTTAGAATGACAGCCTACCCCGGACAATGCTGGGCCAATTGTGCACCGCCCTATGGGACTCCCAATCACGGCCGGATGTGATACAGCCTGGATAGCCAGGGGCACACTCCAACACTGACATTTAGTGAGTCTCAGATCAGAGGCAGTTGGGATATTCTCTTTATAACTGTTTGAATTAGACCATTTCTGTACTATGTATTGAAAATGTAACAAGTACTTTTAGGTGTCAGGGAAAATGGAGTAAAAAGTAAATTATCTTCTTTAGGAATGTAGTGGGGTAAAAGTTGAAAAAAAATAAAAAAAATAGTACAGATACTCAAAGTACTTTACCCCACTGTCTGACATGGCCTAATTGAGTGACTGTCAGTGACTGACATGAGAAAAACTGCTGATGCACAACATTTTGAAATTGTACAAATTCAAACTGTCAACAGTAAGTTGAGACCCAGAGTGAGTTTCCACAATAATATATTCAGGGAGCTCAAAGTATTGGGACAGTGACAATTTGTTGTTTTGGCGCTGTACTTTGAAATTATGCAATGGTTGTGAGGTTAAAGTGCAGACTGTCGGCTTTAATTTGAGGATATTTTCATCCATAATCAGGTGAACAGTTTAGAAATTACAGCACTTTGTACATAGTCCTTCCATTTTAGGGGACCAAAAGTATTGGGACCAATTCACTTGTGTATTAAAGTAGTAAACATTTTAGTATTTGGTAATATATTCATAGCATGCAATGACATCAAGCTTGTGACTATAATTGGTTGAATGCATGCTGTTTGTTTTTGGTTGTTTCAGATTATATATCATTAATTTCTATTGGGCACAAATTAATGTATTGCCATTTGAGTCACTTTTATCACAAATAATAGAATATATTTTTAAACACTTCAGGATAATCCTGAATAAATCGTGAATAATGAGCGAGAAAGTTATACGCACAAATATCACCCCCCCCCCAAAAAAATGCTAACCTCCCCTTTTATTGTAATGGTCTGAGGTTAGCGTTTCTTGTGGGTATGATATTTGTGCATCCAACTCTGTCATCATTTTTCACGACTCATTTAGGATACACATGAATTTGTCCCAATACTTTGTTCCCCATTTTTATGGGACTATGTACAAAAAGTGGTGTTTAGAATTTAACTGTTCATCCGATATGCATGAAAATACTCTCAAATTAAAGCTGACAGCCTGCACTTTAACCTCAGTAACTGCATCATTTCAAATCCAAAGTGCTGGAATACAGAGCCAAAACAACATGTCACTGTCCCAATACTTTGGGCGTTCTCTGTATAATATTTTTATTGATCCCTGCTCTACACGTGCAAACTTCTACTCTGGGTGTATCGCTGTGTGTTTATATCTATAGAGACATTTGGTACACAGTTCCTTCACATGGGTCTGTTCTCACTTTGTCCTTGATTTTCTGAATTATATTTCCGTTCCATATGATTATCATCATGCCCTTCTGTTTTGTAGGTGAGAGAGACCCTGTAGGGTGGGTGTGTCCTTTAGAAGTATATACCTAGTCTATTAATTACTAACAGTGTGTTCCTTTTCCATTTATTTCCTCTAATTTGTATTTTTTCATGTTTCTGACGAGCCTCCTAGAAGTGTGGCTGACTATGCATTCTCTTCACCCCTAGTTTGTAAAACAAATCTATTAAAAAATAAGTGGTTGGAGCGTTTTGGCATTTGTGTGGTTTAATTGTGATCAGAACATTACCATACGATTCCTTTATCAAATGTCTGTCCCACTTTAGTGAACTGTTTTTCCTCTGCCGGTAAACTTTTTTATAACCAGCAGATGACAGTATTGACTACAGGTACCAGCAGCTCTACCAAGTTACATTAGTCTTATGTATGGGATATACCATCCAACTAAATGCTTACTTGCATGTTCCTTCGATAATGCAACAATGAGAAATAAAAGATAATACAAACTAAGTAAATAGCCCAGAATAGAAAACATTTTAGCATAATACAGGAAGGCACAATTTATAGTCCAATATTTACATGTGTTTTGAGGACGGGGGGGGGATTGGGGGCCAAGTGTTTAGACATAAGAGTCTGCTAGACACAGATGTGTGTGTGGATGAGTCGGTGCAGGCGGTCAGTCCAGTTCAAGTGTTCAGCAGGGGCGATATGGAGGATATTCACGTCAACCAGACACTGGACAGGAAAACAACCATCCTACAGCTCCAGACATGCCCTGTCCTTTCAGTAGAATTACCATCACACAATGCCAACTACCACAACATGGACGTCAAACCATAGTGAGGTGCTCTTTTCATGGAAATGTTCTTTCCATTCTTCATACAGTTCATCGACATCACTGCAACAATGTCCTGTAAAATGTTCTTTTCAATGTGGTAGCATTTGTTGAAAAAGAAAATGCTCCTTCGTCTCTCATAGTCTTCCTTCCCTAGTCCATACCCTCACAAAGTACCTCAGGAAGCCATTGGACTTTGATTTTCCCACGTCGCTGCGGTTGTTTCCTTGAGTTGACAATAGCCCCCAGGTCCACAACACAGAAGAGACATGACGGCCATGCGGAGGGATGCTGACCTTTATTTGGACGCTAGTGGTTCTGCCAGTTCCGGTCCATGCCTGCACTGACCACATTCACAGCCCCCTTCACTGGTTGCAATGACTCATGGTTCTTAAAACGGTTTTGATTGACTGTTACCTAAAGTGAGTAAAGGGCTATTTTCTGTTTAGTGTGTGCGCCTCATCTAGAAGACTGACTATGTACCCTTTTTAAAGATCAAATAGGTTAAAGAGAAAAGTAGCTTTGAGAAGTCAAGCATTCATTTAATCTGAGCGAGAGAAACAGACCACAGAACCAAACAATACATTTTACATAACGCTCTGAAGGAGATAAGAGCAAACCTAAAGGAGGTGATTTTCTTTTAGGAATTATACATTTCATCTTCCCTCCATGCAGCCTCTGTGGGAGACAACAGCACTTCAACTGCTACAGTTCTCCTCCCACCGCCGCCCTCCATGTCACTCAATACAGGATGAGAGGGAGGGAAAGGAGTGAGGTAAAGACAAGGGAGCAGAGAAGAGTGAAAGGAGGAATGTTGATGGGCATCATGGAGAGTGAAGGCAGTAGAATAGACAGGTGAGGGGAGAAATTACACTCATGATGATGGAAAGTACTGGAATAAGAGGTAAAGGACAGGAGAGTGCAGACAGTAATAATATGGATGACGATGGAAGCTGGTTGGAGAGGGTGAGAAGTGGGGAGAAATTAGTTGAGTAGGGGGAGAGGGAAGAAGGGAAAGGAGGGAGCCAATAGCCACTGTTGTAAAATTATACCCCAGTCAACAGGATATAGAGCTCAATTGTAAATCAGCATAGTAGCGCAGCTCAAATCAAGCTGTCACAACAAACTGTCAAGACACAGGGGGTGTATCAAGGATAAGCCCCTTTTAGACAGATCAAACTTCTGAGCACCAGCTTTTATCCTGATTTGATCCTACCTTTCCGCAAGGGAGTAAATTAATAACTAACTTCTAAGGGCAGGGATGATCTCATTTAACTGATATTTGATTTCCAATGCCTTGTCTTAGCCTCGAACTGTGATGCTGTGTCCAGAATCATGCCCTGAAGCACTTCATCCTTCAAATCCTTGCTTCTTAACCTGCATTTCAGCACTAAAGCCTTCGCCTGAGATACCTGGTAAAATAAGGGTTACAAAAAAATGTAAGTCGACAAGAACACATTCTCATTTACAGCAATGGCCTGGTGAATAGTTACAGGGGAAAGGAGGGGGGGGGTGAATGAGCCAATTGCTATAACACAAGCTTATGTCCACTTCAAATCAAATCAAATTTTTGTCACATACACATGGTTAGCAGATGTTAATGCGAGTGTACCGAAATGCTTGTGCTTCTAGTTCCGACAATGCAGTAATAACCAACAAGTAGTCTAACTAACAATTCCAACACTACCGTCTTATACACAGTGTAAGGGGATAAAGAATATGTACGTAAAGATATATGAATGAGTGATGGTACAGAGCAGCATAGGCAAGATACAGTAGATGGTATCGAGTATAGTATATACATATGAGATGAGTATGTAAACAAAGTGGCATAGTTAAAGTGGCTAGTGATGCATGTATTACATAAGGATGCAGTAGATGATAGAGTACAGTATATACGTATGCATATGAGATGAATAATGTAGGGTATGTAACATTATATTAGGTAGCATTGTTTAAAGTGGCTAGTGATATATTTTACATCATTTCCCATCAATTCCCATTATTAAAGTGGCTGGAGTTGAGTCAATGTCAGTGTGTTGGCAGCAGCCACTCAATGTTAGTGGTGGCTGTTTAACAGTCTGATGGCCTTGAGATAGAAGCTGTTTTTCAGTCTCTCGGTCCCTGCTTTGATGCACCTGTACTGACCTCGCCTTCTGGATGATAGCGGGGTGAACTGGCAGTGGCTCGGGTGGTTGTTGTCCTTGATGATCTTTATGGCCTTCCTGTAACATCGGGTGGTGTAGGTGTCCTGAAGGGCAGGTAGTTTGCCCCCGGTGATGCGTTGTGCAGACCTCACTACCCTCTGGAGAGCCTCACGGTTGTGGGCGGAGCAGTTGCCGTACTGGCGGTGATACAGCCCGCCAGGATGCTCTCGATTGTGCATCTGTAGAAGTTTGTGAGTGCTTTTCGTGACAAGCCGAATTTCTTCAGCCTCCTGAGGTTGAAGAGGCGCTGCTGCGCCTTCTTCACGATGCTGTCTGTGTGAGTGGACCAATTCAGTTTGTCTGTGATGTGTATGCCGAGGAACTTAAAACTTGCTACCCTCTCCACTACTGTTCCATCGATGTGGATAGGGGGGTGTTCCCTCTGCTGTTTCCTGAAGTCCACAATTATCTCCTTAGTTTTGTTGAGTGTGAGGTTATTTTTCTGACACCACACTCCGAGGGCCCTCACCTCCTCCCTGTAGGCCGTCTCGTCGTTGTTGGTAATCAAGCCTACCACTGTTGTGTCGTCCGCAAACTTGATGATTGAGTTGGAGGCGTGCGTGGCCACGCAGTCGTGGGTGAACAGGGAGTACAGGAGAGGGCTCAGAACGCACCCTTGTGGGGCCCCAGTGTTGAGGATCAGCGGGGTGGAGATGTTGTTGCCTACCCTCACCACCTGGGGGCGGCCCGTCAGGAAGTCCAGTACCCAGTTGCACAGGGCGGGGTCGAGACCCAGGGTCTCGAGCTTGATGACGAGCTTGGAGGGTACTATGGTGTTGAATGCCGAGCTGTAGTCGATGAACAGCATTCTCACATAGGTATTCCTCTTGTGGTAATGGGCAGGTAACTATGGCCCTGCAAAATCATCCCTACCTATTGAGTAGGATGATTGTAACCATTTAGGGAAATGTTTCCTTCCCTACAACCGAACTCTCTCACCACTTACGTTAAATCATCTCATCAGTACCACTTTGCTGTCCTGGTGTGATCTTGATATGATTGACAGACACATTTATGCTGTAAAACATGAATGGTCAGGGAAAGCTGCTTTGTCTGAACTGTGATCACATAACAGGCTTTGTTCTCTGTTCAAAGCCTGCCTGCTTCAGAAAACGTCACGGACTAAATATCAAATACAGGCATCCAACTACAGCAACATACTTTAAATCACAGTTAAATAACTATTTTTAGTTCAAAGGCATAATGTTGTGAATGTGCTGGGCAGCATTGAGACTTCCCTTCATGTGGATGACACTGGCATACTGAGGTGACAGTAGGTCCAACTGGACAGAAAACACCAGCGTGTTTGGTTCACTTTGTTTGTGTTTTATTCACATTTAAAAGATTCTCATGGCAGCACATTCCTCGATCAGTCTCTCTCAGCGAGACTTCCTGTCTCACCCGGTCACTTCCTATCCAGCAAATAGATCTCAAAACCATAGAAAACAAAAATCAGAAACAAACTAAATCCCCAGTCATAAAAACAGAACATATACCTAAAGGAATAATCACCATCAGGATAAGAACGGAAAGAGGGAAAAAAGCAGCAGGTCTTTGTCTCCTGTGATAGATGTACTTTCTCTGAGCAGGCACATAAACAGTAACAGATTGGCCATCAGACCAACCTCAGCTTTAACGCATCACACTGACTGACAACATTCCAGGTATGTCCACAATGGCACCATATTCCCTACATAGTGCACGCCATCTGATCAAGTGTAGTGCACTATGTAGGGAATAGGGTGCCACTGTGGATGCACCCCAGTCACTCACCCAGACAGAGGCATGGATCCAATGAAACCCACTGATAAATAAAGGGAGACTGCCAGTTGAGGTGAGGAAGGTGCAGTGCAGCAGGGGACTAGAGATATCAAGGCTGCAGTGTTGCCAAACTCAGTGGTTCAGACTGTCTTAGTGTGCCTGTTGCGGAGCAAGACCGACACGCACCAACCCACACATACATAAAACCTCACACAGTGAAAACAGCCCCTCTGAGCATGAGCTAGTGTTTGCATATGCATGCGTTGAACGATGTTCGCGTCCCTGTGGCTAGGGGCTGGTGAGCCTCAGTAGAGCCTGCTATAGAGTCAAAATATCTACATGTTCAGAGAGGCTTCCAGAGAGTCTGTATAGATGTACAGTAACTATGTGTGCATCATCCCCAAAACACCCTGTTCCTCCAGGAATATATTCTAGAAGCTTACACGCTATAGACCCAATGAGAAGCCAGCATCATAGCCCAACACTTCTGCTATTGTCCAGTCTCACACCCATCTACCTCCGCCTGTCCATCAATCACTCATCTGTCCATCTGGGGGACAGCAGTGAGCAAACTGAAACAATCGAGTTCAAAATGGACACATCCTAAAAGGAAACTCGCAACTCCTTTATAGGCTTCCTCCCGACCATCATCATCATTCTCAGTAGATGTCCAGTGTTTCAGGGTTCAATTGTTTGGGGTTGACTGTAGTGAAATGTAGCTGTCGTCAAGCAGTCGTTCGTTGTCCTGGTGTGTGTAGGTTCACTGGTACTGGAGGTAGTTCTTGATGGTCTCTGGCAGAGGGAGGGTGTCTATCTGGTTGACTCGGTCCCGCCCCAGAGCCAGCCTGGCCACTCGCCTGCACAGGTCCATCAGGGGGAGGGGCTCCGCTGTGACAGACAGGAGAGGACTTTAAAACAGGATAAAAAAACATGCATACATTACATGCATACATTACATCTGTAAATGTTATTTCAGAGGGAGTGCATTTAATAAAAGTGTAGACTGAGCAATATGATATCCTCAGAAGAGCTTTTAAGTGCATGTGTTTGTCAGAGAGATCTTCCCCCACACACACACACAACTGTCCACTTTGATAATGAGAGTGCACTTCAGATGTAAGCTTGACCGTTCCAGCTGCCATGACCATGTATTTGTACTGAACTCACAGAGCAGACACTCTCCTGAGCAGTCTGTGTGAAGGTGATACCCAGCTCGCCAAACACAGTCTCCCTCACTACACACTCACTGTTGAGTCACTGGCCACATGGCTTTGAATAGACAGGGTGGACGGTGTCAAGGGGGACCCTAGGGAATCCTCTAAATGGAATGGTGCCCTTGTAGCTACGTGACCACTAGGAATTGCATAGGAGGGATGATAATTATGATGCTGCTGGAAACTGTCCAATCACCCAGCTGGCGCCGTCAAACAGCGGGAATCTGAGCAAGAAACTGAGCAAGAAACTGAGCAGGAACCTGCTATTGTCTTCGGTGCATCAACTGTCTGGCTCAGCTATCAGACACCACACTGCTCCAGTGAGTGTGCCTACATAGAGAAATGTGTATGGTGCTCATCTCTTGAGAATCATGCTTAGTTTGAAATAGTCCTCAGAAAAAAAACAACAAAGGGGACAGGAAGGGGGAGAAGGCACACATACAGAGCCCAACGGAGTCCATAACAGCTACATGTTGAACCAGCACATCTGCCTTGGCGTGCTGAACTGTATGCCATGTGGGCTCATGGAACCCAAATCATACTTCAAACATGGGGGAAAGCAAACAGGACAGGGGGATATTAATTATTAATGGAATCAAATTAACTGGAAGTGGTTCAGTTAAATGGACTAAAGTAATTCTCCACCCCCCCGGGGACTCTCGAGACGATTCAGGCGTGGGCTCAGGTCCTACCCCCAGCAGTCCAGGGCCATAGCTCTGGGAGGATCAGGAGCATGCTCTAGGCTTGTATATAACAGATGACCTACATATAGGCCTACACATACATGTAGAAAGACGTGTAGACACAGCCGTGTACACACAAATTCCTATGACTAATACACAGAGCAGTCCCAGTACAAAGTGTCTGAGATAGAGGGAGCAGGGGAATTTGGGACAGCAACAGAGCTCTCCCCCTCTGTGTGAGAAGAAAGCAGACTGACTGGTGCATTGAGGTGTAACAGGTTGGTGCCTTTCACTGACACCATCCTCCAGGATATTTCAGAGCTACTGGATGCAGGTTGACCCAAAAAGTGTATGCGTGTTCAAAACACAACCCACTTGTGTCATTTCAGGAGACGCACATTAAGAAGGTATCTTGACCCTGTTGTCCCAGTTCTCTCCATCTGTGTCTCAGATCAATCTCTGCCTCCAGCTCTCGTTTCCTCTCAGCCAGGAGCGATGCCAATAGAACTGATGTCAGGATATTCAGTGAGGAACAGACTTGTTAACTCCAGACTCTGAGCTTATCTAATCAATATGGAGAACTGTCAGTGGAGTGTGTGGAGAAGGATACCAACTCAAACTGTGCACCAGTTCCAATGACCACCTCGTGATTGGGAGTGAGTGTGTGATGTACATATATAAAATTACCATCTGTGACAAGACCTGTGTGTGTGTGTGTGTGTGACATCAATGCATAAAATTTGCACCTCATCCTGACAAGGAACGTCTGCGTGACTGATTTTTCCAATAAGTACGCATGGGAAAGTACGTACAACAGTGACTACACAGAAGTGGAGCATCTCCGAGTCTAATTCATTGACCACACAGAAGTGGAGCATCTCCGAGTCTAATTCATTGACCAATCCCCAAGAGAACATCACAGGTAGACTGAGAAGGAATGAATGGAAAGAGTGGTGAGGAAGAGAGAGAAAGGGCAAGCCTCAGCCTCTCTCAAAATGGAAATCATTGACTTGAGCCGAATCCAATTGCTCACTGAACTAAGACGGTAGAAATGTTGCTACTCTGCTTTCTTTTGGGCTGGAGTGTTATTACCAGACAGAACCAAAAGGATCTAGCCCCTGATCTCCAGACAGAACCAAACGCTCCAGTCCTTTCAACCACTTCCCTGCAGTGCCTCTATACTCTGGTCCTCAGCATAATAAAGCCTGTTATAGCCCTGATTACTCACAGACCCTACGGGCGCGCACACACACACACACACACTTTTGAAGTCTGTACCTAGCCATGAGCATTACGAGAGCTATTGTCTGAGTATCTAGTCAGAGACATTGAGTCTGAGATGCTCTAAAGCACTAACAGAAAGGGTTTATACCTATGTGCAAGACATTGAGTACACTTACACACAATATGATTGTGGATAGTCAGATTAATATAGTTTAAAACATTTACATGATTTGCAAGAATAACGATTTCCCTAATAATCCTGATGGGACTTAAATAAATGCAGAAAATCACCAATTAAAAATATTATTTCTACCACATTGACAATGTTATTTTTACGAAGCCTATTTGATTCCGAGTTGTGACAAAGTCCGTAAGTGAAAATAAGTTCTAAGATTCATACTTTCAGTTTTTCCCGAGCTCACTTCACTCGTGCATAGGAGGGAGGCTTGCGCTACCCAGTGCTGGCACATGAGCAGATCAAATACACCACTGCAATCAAATCAAATTTGTCACATGCGCCAAATAAAACAGGTGTAGACCTTACCTTGAAATACTTACAAGACCTTAACACTGCAGTTCAAGAAAGAGAAAATATTTACTAAATAAAAAAATCTAAAAATCAAACAAAAAGTAACAAATTTACATAACAAGGCTAGATATAGGGAGTACTGGTACCGAGTCAATGTAGATAGTCCGGGTGGCCATTTGATTAGTTGTTTTACGGCTTGTGGGTAGAAGCTGTTAAGGAGCCTTTTGGTCTTAGACTTGGCGCTCCGGTACCACTCGCCGTGCAGTAGCAGAGAGAAGTCTGACTTTGGTGACTGGAGTCGGACAATTTTTTGGGCCTTCTTCTGAAACCGCCTAGTAGGTCCTGGATGTCGGGAAGCTTGGCCCCAGTGATGTACCGGGGCGTACACACTACCCTCTGTCGTGCCTTACGGCCAGATCCCGAGCTGTTGCCATACCAGACAGTGATGCAACCAGTCAGGATGCTCTCGATGGTCAAGCAGTAGGACTTTGAAGATCTGGGGAACCATGCCAAATCTTTCCAGTCTCCCGAGGGGGAAAAGGTGTTGTGCCCTCTTCACAACTGTCTTGGTGTGTTTGGACTATGATAGTTTATTGGGGATGTGGACACCAAGTAACTTGAAAACACTCCACCCGCTCCACTTCAGTCCCATTGATGTTAATGGGGGCCTGCAGACCATGGTTTGATTCCATGATGTATTACAACCAGCCGTGATTGGGAGTCCAATAGGGCGGCACACAATTGGCCCAGCATCGTCCAGGTTAGGGTTTGGCCGAGCTAGGCAGTCATTGTAAATAATAATTTATGTAACTAGGTAAGTCAAAAGAAAGTTGTTTTAAATGGTTGTCCTGGCACCACACTGACAGGGCTCTGAGCTCCTCCCTATTTTCGGTGATAAGGCCTACCACTGTTGTGTCATCAGCAAACTTATTGTGTTGGAGTCGTGCTAGGCCACAGTCGTGGGTGAACAGGGACTACAGGAGGGGACTAAGCACTCACCCCTGAGGTGCCCCAGTGTTGACGGTCAGTGTGGCAGATGTGTAGTTGCCTACCCTTACCACCTGGAGGCGGCCCATCAGGAAGTTCAGGATCCAGTCGCAGAGGGAGGTGTTTAGTCCCAGGGTCATTAGCTTAGTGATTAGCTTTGTGGGCACTATGGTGTTGAATGTAGAGCTATAGTCAATGAATAGCATTCTCACATAGGTGTTCCTTTTGTCCAGGTGGGAAAGGGCAGTGGGGAGATCGATTGAGATTGCATCTGTGGATCTGTTGGGGCGGTACGCAAATTGGTGTGAGTCTAGGGTTTCTGGCATGATAGTGTTGATGTGAGCCATGACTAGCCTTTCAAAGCACTTGGCTACAGATGTGAGTGCTAAGGGGCAGTAATGGGTTAGGCAGGCTCCCTTCGCTTTCATAGGCACAGGGACTACGGTGGACTGTTTGAAACATGTACACAACCGTTCAAAAGTTTAGAGTCACTTAAAAAGTTATTTTTATTGAAAGTAATTTTTTTGTCCATTAAATTAACATCAAATTGATCAGAAATACAGTGTAGATATTGTTAATGTTGTATATGACTATTGTAGCTGAAAACGGCTGACTTAATGGAATATCTACATAGGCGTACAGAGGCCCATTATCAGCAACCATCACTCCTGTGTTCTAATGGCACATTGTGTTAGCTTTTTATTTGATTTCACCTTTATTTAACCAGGTAGGCTAGTTGAGAACAAGTTCTCATTTGCAACTGCGACCTGGCCAAGATAAAGCGTAACAATTTGGCACATACAACAGAGTTACACATGGAATAAACAAAAGATAGTCAATAATACAGTAGAACAAAAGAAAACAAAAAGTCTATATACAGTGAGTGCAAATGAGGTAAGTTAAGGAAATAGCTAATCCAAGTTTATCATTTAAAAAAAGGCTGATTGATCATTAGAAAACCCTTTTGCAATTATGTTAGCACAGCTGAAAACTGTTGCTCTGATTAAAGAAGCAAGAAACCTGGCCTTCTTTAGACTAGTTGAGTATCTGGAGCATCAGCAATTGTGGGTTTGATGTGTATAATTCAATTAAAAATCATTATTTATAACCTTGTCAACCTCTTGACAATATTTCCTATTCATTTTGCAACTCATTTCATGTATGTTTTCATGGAAAACAAGGACATTTCCAAACTTTTGAACGATAGTGTAGGTATTAGACTCGGACACGGAGAGGTTGAAAATGCCAGTCATGACACTTTCCAGTTGGTCCACGCATAATCACAGTTCACATCCTGGTAATCCATATGTCTCGCAGCTTTGTGAATGTTGACCTGTTTAAAAAAGGTCTTGCTCACATCGGCTACGGAGAGCATGATCACACAGTTGTCCGGAACAGTTGCTAGTCTCATGCATGCTTCAGTGTTGCTTAACTCGAAGGGAGCATAATAAGGCATTTAGCTCATCTGGTAGGCTCGCGTCACTGGGCAGCCCATGGCAGGGTTTCGCTTTGTAGTCTAATAATTTTCAAGCCCTGCCATATCTGACAAGTGTCAGAGCTGGTTTAGTAGAATTCAAACTTTAGCCTGAATTGACACTGCCTGTTTGATGGTCTGATGGCATAGCGGGATTGCTTATACGTGTCCCGCTCCTTGAAAGCGGCAGCCCTGGACTTTAGCTCAGTGCAGATGTTGCCTGTAATCCATTGGTTCTGGTTGGGAAATGTACGTACAGTCACAACGTCGATGCATTTATTGATGAAGCCGGTGACTGAGGTGATATACTCAATGCAATTGAATGAATCCCGGAACATATTCCAGTCTGTGCTAGCGAAACAGTCCTGTAGCGTAGCATCCACGTCATCTGACCACTTCTGTATTGAGCGAGTCACTGGTGCTTCCTGCTTTAGTTTTTGCTTGTAAGCAGAGGCCTTATACAGCTCGTTGAGTGCGGTCTTAGTACCAGTATCGTTTTGTGGTGGTAAATAGACAGCTACGAATAATACAGATGAGAACTCTTGGTAGATAGTGTTGTCTACAGCTAATGAGGTATTCTACTTCAGAAGAGCAATACCGCGAGACTTCTTTAATATTAGACATTGCACACCAGCAGTTATTGACAAATAGACACACACCCGCCCCTCGTCTTACCAGACGTAGCTGCTCTGCCCTGCCGAAACACAGAGAAGCCAGCTCTATATTATCCGTGTTGTTAACTGACTTTAATGTCCTGTTGGTAGGATAGTCTTAAATTATAGATCGTCCAGTTTGTTTTCCAATGATTGCACGTTGGCCAATTAGGAGGGAAGTGGTGGTTTACCTACTCATCTGTAATGAGTAGATCCCGCCCTTCTCCCCCTTGTTTTTCACACTGAAGACAGGATTTGGGCCTTGTCTCGACCATGCAGTATATAAAGAAAAAAGCTTTGTCCAGTTCTTAGGTGCATAATCACTGTTCTGGTGTCCAGAAGCTCTTTTCGGTCATAAGAGACAGTAGCAGCAACATTATGTACAAAATGAGATAAATGTGAGGAAAAAAGCCACCCCCTCCGGCACCATTCTCTACTGAAACGCCAATTAAGAGGTTTACATGTCCTAATCATTTGAAAGGATGCTCAGAAAACCAGGTGTTTGAAATTGCTGTATGCTTTGTTTGGTTTGACCTTACACCGATTAAAATAAGCAGAACAAAGTGCTTAAAAATCGGTGTAGTCAAAATTGAACTAAGCATACGCCGATTTAAAACCTGGTTTTCTGAGCAATCGTTCCAATTATTAGGACATGACTACTGCCATAACCAGTTTAATATTGAATTTTTAGTGTGCATATAAATGAACTCACTGTCTGAATCTATTCTCCACACTATCAGGGGACAGAGTTCCATGGCACCGAAGAAGAGGAGCCATCCATTCCCAGGCTAGATCTCCCTCCCCAAGCCAGCACTTACTGTACTGTCTCCTCTCCCCATTGAAATAAACAGTTTCTACAGCAACTCCCTGCCATGATTAGAAGTGTAAATATTGAAGCAGGGATTTCAGCATAAATGAAAGAGCGGGAGTGAGTGACAGAGCGAGAGAAAGAAAGAGCCAGCGTGAAATGGTGTTCATTTCCAACAGAGGTTTTGCAAAGTGATTGCCTCGTAATTCTCTTGTTTAGCAGTGAATGAGTTCGGCTGCTGGCAGCTTGCCTGTATTGTTGCGTTTTGTGTAGTACCATCCTATGGGAAGAACAACAGTGCCATAAGAAAAGAGCTAGCAGTACAGCCTCATCCCCACTCTCCTATTGTTGTCTATTTATAGGCTTTGGGGAACAGAAACACTAAAGAAATCGATAAAGCTTCTATCAGTGTGAAAGTCGTGCAGAGAAGACACTAAGTGTTCGTGACAAATAGAGGATCAGAGAAGTGCATTAACTGTGTGTTAAGGGACAATTTATTTTATTGAAAGAGAAGACTCCTATACCACGGTGAGTCTAAAACAATCATGGAAAAGATACCTTTGGGAACATGAGCCAATGCATACTAATAAATGGTCTGCATTTTCCTGTGAGTTACATGGGGATGTTTCCCCATTTCCACAGCATAATTAAGCAACAAGGCCGGGGGGTGTGGTAAGGGTTGTTCTCAGGCACGACACGCATCACACACCCCAGGTGCCTTATTTCTATTAGAAACTGGTTACTAAGATAAATAGAACAGTAAATAAGTATTTTTGTGTCAGACCAGTGGTATATTGTCTGATATACCCCCGGCTAAAATGCTGTTTCAGCCAATCAGCATCCAGTCCCAAGAGAACTCCAGCAGAAGGAATACATACTCGTAACATCACTGCAGAGAACCGAGAGCACTCACAGGACCTGCATAATGTCTATAGAAGACTAACATGATGAGGCTACAGAGCTGTGACATGGGGTGGATAAAGTCCTGCCTTATAAGCTGCTTCCATTAGCTTCTCTGACGTTTTTATTTGACCTTTATTTAACTAGGCAAGTCAGTTAAGAACACATTTATATTTTCAATGACGGCCTAGGAACAGTGGGTTCAGGGGCAGAACGACAGATTTGTACCTTGTCAGCACGGGGGATTGAACTTGCAACCTTCCGGTTACTAGTCCAACACTAACCACTAGGCTACCCTGCCGCCCCATTATCACAGTATAGTGAACATAAAATGCAACAATTTAAAAGATTTTACGGAGTTACATAACATGAGGAAATCAGTCAATTGAAATAAATAGGCCTCACAACGGGCCTCAGGATCTCGTCACAGTATTTGCGCATTCACATTGTCATCGATAAAATGTATTTGTGTTCATTGTCCATAGCTTATGCCTGCCCATACCATAAACTCATCACCACGGGGCACTGTTCACTATATCCACAAACTGCTTGCCCACACAACACCATACACGTGGGTCTACGGTTGTGAGGCCAGTTGGACGTACTGCCAAATTATCTCAAACGATGTTTGAGGCAGCTTATAATAGATCAATTAACATTAAATTCACTGGCAACAGCTCTAGTGGACATTCCTGCAGTCAGCATGCCAATTGCACGCTCCCTCAACTTGAGACATCTGTGGCATTGTGTTGTGTGACAAAACTGTACATTTTAGTAGTCTTTTATTGTTCCCGGCACAAGGTGCACCTGTGTAATGATCGTGCCGTTTAATCATCTTCTTGATATGCCACACTTGTCAGGTGGATGGATTATCTTGGTAAAGGAGAAATGATCACTAACAGGGATGTAAACAAATGTGTGCATGTATTGAAAATGTACGTATGGAAAATTATTTTTGTACGTATGGAAAATATCCTCTTGAAAGTAAACCAGTTGATAAAGAATAGGCCTTGTGTTCCAATTGGCTCTAGATAAATGCATTAAAGTCACATGTTCTACACAAACAGCCCAGTGTGTTTGTCTGTGAGATAAAGAAAACCAATCAACAGAGGGTGACTGTATGGGGCACAATAAATGCACACCTCCCTTCACAAGGCCAGACGTTGAGCTCCGAGGCACACTGGGACTGCCTCCAGAATTCCAACACTCCTGGCTCCCTTCCGTGAACTCACACACAAAAACACCTGGCTTGCAGCCATGGACATGTAGTTCTTGTCTGACCGTCTAAGAGCCCTCGTCCTGCTTTGGGTCTTTCTGTAACATATACAGTGGGAGGGTGATAGTGTTACACAATCCAGTGAATCAACAGTCCTAAATGACTCCCACAGTAGGTGACATTCATGTCTGCTATACTTAGACACCCACACACAGAGACACACCTACCCATAACGACCCAGACAGCTTCCTATGGGTAAACACACATTTCTATAGATCAGAGCAGGGCCAGACAGAGACACGCCTACCCATAAAGACCCAGACAGCTTCCTATGGGTAAACACACACTTTTATAGATCAGAGCAGGGCCAGACAGAGACACGCCTACCCATAAAGACCCAGACAGCTTCCTATGGGTAAACACACACTTTTATAGATCAGAGCAGGGCCAGACAGAGACACGCCTACCCATAAAGACCCAGACAGCTTCCTATGGGTAAACACACACTTTTATAGATCAGAGCAGGGCCAGACAGAGACACGCCTACCCATAAAGACCCAGACAGCTTCCTATGGGTAAACACACACTTTTATAGATCAGAGCAGGGCCAGAAAGAGGAACACCAACAGGCCCTCCCACTCTCTCCACTGTAGCAGAGCCAGTTACTACACACAGTACTGTATACAGTCAACCAGGAGTGTCAGCAGTATAAAACACCATCCATCAGCCAGTCTCTCTGTACTGACATGCCATGATTAGTGTACTGGAGGTTGTAGATAGACAGTGGCCAACTCTCCTGGAGAACTACTGTGTGTTATAGCTCCTGCCTTGCTCGAACACAGCTAATCCAGGTCTTAATGAGTAGCTGCTTGGTAGAATTTCAGTATCCAGCAGGTCTGCAGGAAGAGGGTAGGCCATCACTGGTTTACAACATCTCTAGTCATGCTCTGACTGTCACTACTAAAGCATTATTCAGACTGAGTGTCTCTGGGACTAACCTAGTGAGGAAACAGTCACTTATTCTTTCTGCTCAACACACAGCCTCATCTCCAGTCTATTATGTCCAAAACACATGACTGACAGACAGATGATTAAATCCTAAATGTTTTTCCTCATTTAATCTTTTTGAGCAGCTTTCTCCAGTGGTTAGCTTCAGGGAGGACTATTCTGGACTGATGTGCAGTGTGCTTCTCTGATACCTTCGCGGCTGTTGTGGCTTCCCCCAGTGGTGGGCGAAGCCACAACTCTGAAGTCAGACTTCAGAGAATACTAATGAGAAGCGCTGCTTCAGTGACGGCGCCCTGATAAACAGCTCTGAATCAGTCTGAAATCTGTTTCATCTGTGAACTACCTCTACTCTAGCCTTCCTCCTGACGCTGACTGCTCAAGCCATTAATGTACTACCATTCCTGCCATAATCGTCCATTAACTATTTGTTTTTGGAAGAAGAAAAAAAAGTGCTTGTTGCTTAAAGCGCTTTGAGAAAGTACATTAAACTTAGTGCTTTTCATTACAGTTAATCACTCGCCCTCTTACTCTCCATCAGTCTCTTTACTCCCTCCATCCCAGTCACATTCAGGGATATGACGCGCTGTGCTCTGCGCAGGTAGATTCAGCAGAAATCTCCCCCCGGGACAGAGAAATTGCCTTAGCACTTCGAAAATAAACCCTGGCTCAAAACACAATATCATTGTGGAGCTCAACATTTCCTACTGCCCTCATCTACACAGTAAGCAATTCAAAGCGAGCTCTCTGACTATTCATTGAGAGAGTATGGTTGTATGAGTCACTGGCTTTGGACATTGGCTCTTGTTTAGAAAACAATAAAGCACAGAAAGAGCGCGAGAGGGGGTAGACAGAGAGCGCGAGAGGGGGTAGACAGAAAGAGCGCGAGAGGGGGTAGACAGAAAGAGCGCGAGAGGGGGTAGACAGAAAGAGCGCGAGAGGGGGTAGACAGAAAGAGCGCGAGAGGGGGTAGACAGAAAGGACATTGACTTACGATCGAGTCCATTGACGTAGCGGATGGAGACCTCACAGTGTCCCCACACGGCACTGACGATAGGGTACAGCCTCCTGCCCTTTAACCCTCTGAAGGCCACGCCCAGGTACTGGCCGTCCACCATGAAGCTAAGCGTGCCCTCGTCCATGTCCAGCACCACCAGCAGGGCATCCGGCAGAACAAACGACTCGTCTGCCTCCAGGAAACACGGGTATGTTGGTGCCGAGGTGGAGGCCGGCCGGTTCTTACTGTCGTGGTAGAGTCTGTTCCGGCCCAAGTCCCAGCCCCACGACTCACAGTCCGAACCCACCAGGGCTGTGTAACCCACAGAGTGTAGAAGAGCATCAGCCGTGCCCACCCCTACGACAGCGTGTGTTCCTCGTTGTCTCGCCGGCCAGTGGATCCGCCAGACATGGAGCCCCCGTGTGTAGCCCAACTGGCCGCGGATGCAGTCGGTGCTCTGGGCCACCGGGTGGCGGTGGAAGGTCAGCTTGTCGTCCTCCTTGACAAAGACATTGAGCGAGCGGTCCTCTGGGTTCCAGGCATGGTGGAGCTGCAGGTCAGAGGTCGCAGGGGGCATGTCCAAAAGTAGGTCAAGACGAGGAGGCCGGCAGAAGTCTGGACCCCGCAGCTCACGGCGGACAGGCCGATAGGAGGGATCGCCCCGTGCGTCAACCGACTTGATGCTGCCCGAGATCTTCTGACCCATCGCTGGAGAGGGATAGAAGGAGATGGAGGGCGGAGAGAGGGTGGTATGGGACTTCTCGCCGTTACCTCATGGGCGCTGTGGCCAGAAGGGCAGTCGTCCCTGGCTGAGAGCCGCTCTCACAGAGACACTCAGCCCACTGTCAGAGGAACCTCGCCCCTACAGGAGAGACGCAGCCCACTGTCAGAAGAACCTCGCCCCTACAGGAGAGACGCAGCCCACTGTCAGAAGAACCTCGCCCCTACAGGAGAGACGCAGCCCACTGTCAGAAGAACCTCGCTCCTACAGGAGAGACGCAGCCCACTGTCAGAGGAACCTCACACCTACAGGAGACACACAGAAGAAAATATTAGTTGACTTTATCATGACATATTCTCACTTTCCCAAACTCCTGTTACACACAGCAGCAATGGCAAGACAACACAACAATGAAGGCCCTTTTCCTTACATATCGAAATTCAACTCTCAAAACAGACAGGCTAATGCAGCTGGCTTCCTTCACCCAGAATAAAAACAGTCAAAAGAGCAGAGATAGGGGGAGGAGAGGAAGCACAAGAGAGATGTATCAGTCTGAAAAAGCCTCAGGCTGTTCTGTAGTTCCTAACAGCTCTCTGGAAGAAGAGGGGGGACATCTGAGCAACAAAAAGGGAGGATGAACTCTTTTCTTCTACTGACTCACTCAAGAGACTTGAAGAAATTCCTCCTCAGTTACCAGCCTCACACGCCAAGGGCACCACCCCTACAGACACTGTGTGCATGTGTCAAACCCGACATGAACTTTCACAAACTATGCACCAAACGAGACTGCACCCCCAGAAATGTAGCTGGACCCCCCCCAGAAATGTAGCTGCTCAGTTTTAACCACACTCACCACATACTGAACAGAGAGGACCATACATTGTATAACGAAACACGGCAAACGTGGGGTCACTCGCATGCACACAATGAAAAGGCCTGTGTGTGTGTGTGTGTTCTTAAAAAGGAAGGATATTCAGAGAACACTAACATTACTCTGGGTGATTCAGATTTTATGAGGGCCCTTTCAGAAGGAGTGGAGACTAAACAAGACCAAAAAGATTTGAGAAATCATTCCACAACAAAGACTTCAAAACAGTCAGTTACCGTGACAGATTTTACATGATCATCTCCGGCACAGTCATCCTGCCACTACATTTCCCATAAACCCACGGACACCCCTGTGCATCCCTGTTACCAAGCCCTGGGCCCAGCTGTTCCAAATTTTCTGTTCCAAAAACACTCCCTCCCTGTTTTTGACAAGACCTACTCTGCTTCCAGAGAACAGAGAGAGAACCCTTAACTGTCACCCTGCATCTCCCTGTGAGAGCAGAGCTTCTGCGGAGACACAATGGAGGGAGTCGGTCACACTCTGAACCCAAACACCAGGGGGAGACAGAGGTGGTGAGGCAGAGGTGGCTAGCCAGCTCCAGATTTGAACCACATAACAAACTATTGCCTGTGCAAAGTGGGACGTACGTGCCTGTGCAAAGTGGGACGTACGTGCCTGTGCAAAGTGGGACGTACGTGCCTGTGCAAAGTGGGACGTACGTGCCTGTGCAAAGTGGGACGTACGTGCCTGTGTAAAGTGGGACGTACGTGCCTGTGCAAAGTGGGACGTACGTGCCTGTGTAAAGTAAACGTGCCTGTGTAAAGTAGGACGTACGTGCCTGTGTAAAGTAGGACGTACGTGCCTGTGTAAAGTAGGACGTACGTGCCTGTGTAAAGTGGGACGTACGTGCCTGTGTAAAGTAGGACGTACGTGCCTGTGTAAAGTGGAACGTACGTGCCTGTGTAAAGTGGGACGTACGTGCCTGTGTAAAGTAGGACGTACGTGCCTGTGTAAAGTAGGACGTACGTGCCTGTGTAAAGTAGGACGTACGTGCCTGTGTAAAGTAGGACGTACGTGCCTGTGTGTGCATGGCTGTGTGTGTTCCAGACATTATTTACATTGTGCAGGCTCTACCCAAATAAAAGCTACACATCTTCCATTTACATATTTATTAATTTATCAGTCTATAAATGACTCGTGGTGCCATTTGTGCTGGAATGAAGGGTGCTATTTATCACAATGTAATGAGGCCCACAGACTTACTGATCACAGCGCTGCGCCATCAGAAACAGTCACTCTGTCTCTGTGTATGAAACAGACAGACACTTGTTTGCTGACTGAGCTAGCCCATCTTTTGTAATGAGTGGTGTGTCTAGTCTGAGGGAAGGTACGTCATCAAATGACCCCTACAGGGAAAACACCAGAGCAGACAATTAGATGACAAACTAAAGAGGTTAGAGAGAAAAGAGAGAAATCAAATGGTGCATAATGGTTTATTAATGTGAGAGCCTGAGAATAACGCCATTGATACAAGGTGGGTGGAGTCTGGGCTATTTCAGTGTTCCAGTCCATCTGAGCCAGGACTAGCAGACAGAGGTCATACTTGCAGCGCAACTATGACAAACCATAGGATACGGTTACAGTGAGAGAGCCAAGGTGAAATCCAATACTTTAAGAATTGGAGTATAACATCTTGATAGAGAGTTTGCTTTACAGTTAAAAGCAGAGCACATCGTCTCACAGGACAGAAAAAGACAGTGACTTAATCACTCTCCAGACTTGTGTAACAGCACATCATCTCTCATCCCAACCCTAGAGGAAGTGCCTTCTCTCTTTGTGTGTTAGCCAAACAGCTGTAGAATGATAGAGTACCACAACGCTCCCTTCAGAGTCTCTTTAGCACAACGCAGCTTGAACACAAGAGTAACAAACGAACGAGAGACAGAGAGCAAGAGGGAACATGGAGAAAAACAGAGAGACTTCTTACCCTGTGAAACGATATCCAAAGCCAAGCTGGTCTCAGCATTTAGCTTTCTCACGACTCAAGGCAATGTGTACCCAAACACTAGGAGGAGAGAGGGAATCTCAGACTTTAGCTTTCTCACGACTCAAGGCAATGTGTACCCAAACACTAGGAGGAGAGAGGGAATCTCAGACTTTAGCTTTCTCACGACTCAAGGCAATGTGTACCCAAACACTAGGAGGAGAGAGGGAATCTCAGCATTTAGCTTTCTCACGACTCAAGGCAATGTGTACCCAAACACTAGGAGGAGAGAGGGAATCTCAGACTTTTCCTGAATGCCTTGTTCAACTATGGCCAGAACACAGTGGCTTGAGCGAGGAAGACCGAGAGAGAGAGAAATAGGATAGATAAACAGTCTAGCCTCAGTCAGTTCCCAGATACGACAGGAAAACAGCCGCTGGAAGGAGAGAGGGAGGGGAAGAAAGAAGGAAAGAGCGAGGAAGGGGGCTAAGCACGAGGCCACAGAAATTATTTCCCAAAGACTACAAAACAATCCAGTCTCGCTTGCTCGGTCTTTCAAGTGGAGCTAGAAAAAAAAAGAATGGCATGTCGATCCTGCTCTGACCAAACCTCCTAGAAGAGACATGCCACTGACCAAACCTCCTAGAAGAGACATGCCACTGACCAAACCTCCTAGAAGAGACATGCCACTGACCAAACCTCCTAGAAGAGACATGCCACTGACCAAACCTCCTAGAAGAGACATGCCACTGACCAAACCTCCTAGAAGAGACATGCCACTGACCAAACCTCCTAGAGAAGAGACATGCCACTGACCAAACCTCCTAGAAGAGACATGCCACTGACCAAACCTCCTAGAAGAGACATGCCACTGACCAAACCTCCTAGAAGAGACATGCCACTGACCAAACCTCCTAGAAGAGACATGCCACTCAGAGCTGAAAGCCTCCCTGGCTGGAATGTACTTTGCTGGTTGCTGCAGAGACAGCCTCATGTGAGTGAGAGCACTGTAGTGTTACTTCAGTAGGTGAGACTGAATAGGGAAACTGAGGGAGAAGGAGGGAGGGACGGAGGGCAGAATGATGGGAGAGCTGTGTCATCTTACTCCTCTCACAGACATCACTTCCAAGTATGGAGAGAGCATTAAGACATACTTGTTCATGTTAACATTAACCCTCTACCGTCTAACTGTTCAGCTTTGCAACCATGCCCGCCTCTTCGCTACCCTTCTCAGTGCCTATCCATCCCCTTTCCGTCTCATGTTTCTCCCATGAGAGACAAGAAAGCCTTCCCACCATCTCGACTCCCACACACTTTCGAGTGGCATTCCTCTCACCATGCCCTTTCCTCAATCTGGGGAGGCTTAATCACACAAGCTGTAGAAAGCAGAGTCAAGTCTAACCCCACACAGATTCGACAACCACCAGCTAATACATTGAAATGCATACTGTATAAAAATCCTAATGCAGCTTCTGCGTATGAGTACATTAGGATGTGTCTGTTCCATTGCCTTGTATTCACATGGGCTTCTATTTAGTGACAGCATCGCTACGTGTTTGACCTCTGTGTGAGACTAAAGAGCTCCCTTCGTCAGAGCAGAGGAGTCCCGAGGCCAGCAGAGAGCACAGGCTGGAAACCTTTTCAACCCCACTGTGTCTACATTACAGTCCATTTCAACCCTCACCACACAATGTTGACAAAATACAGTCAACCATGTATGAGTCAGTCAACTAGCTAGTAACAACCGTTGTAACACAACTGTCAAACACAGAAGGGAGCATTTGATCATTAACATGAAGAGCGAGGGGAGACAAGGTGGAGAGATGAGGGAAAGAGATGACTAAAGATGAGGGAGGCAGGGTGGGGGAGAGGGGGGACAAGGTGGAGAGATGAGGGAAAGAGATGACTAAAGATGAGGAAGGCAGGGTGGGGGAGAGGGGGCAAGGTGGAGAGATGAGAGAAAGAGATGGCTAAAGATGAGGAGGCAGGGTGGGGGAGAGGGGGACAAGGTGGAGAGATGAGGGAAAGAGAAAGATGGCTAAAGATGAGGAAGGCAGGGTGGGGGAGAGGGGGGACAAGGTGGAGAGATGAGAGAAAGAGATGGCTAAAGATGAGGAAGGCAGGGTGGGGAGAGGGGGGACAAGGTGGAGAGATGAGGGAAAGGAAAAGATGGCTAAAGATGAAGGCAGGGTGGGGGAGAGGGGGGAAAGAGTGGAAAGATGAGGAAAGAGGGTGGGGGAGAGGGGGACAAGGTGGAGAGATGAGGAAAAGAGATGGCTAAAGATGAGGAAGGCAGGCAGGGTGGGGAGAGGGGGACAAGGTGGAGAGATGAGAGGGAAAGAGATGGCTAAAGATGAAGGCAGGGTGGGGGAGAGGGGGACAAGGTGTAGAGATGAGGGAAAGAGATGGCTAAAGATGAGGAAGGCAGGGTGGGGGAGAGGGGGACAAGGTGGAGAGATGAGAGAAAGGAGAAAGATGGCTAAAGATGAAAGGCAGGGTGGGGGAGAGGGGGACAAGGTGGAGAGATGAGAGAAAGGAGAAAGATGGCTAAAGATGAAGGCAGTGTGGGGGAGAGGGGGACAAGGTGGAGAGATGAGGGAAAGAGATGGCTAAAGATGAGGAAGGCAGGGTGGGGGGGAGAGGGGGGACAAGGTGGAGAGATGAGAGAAAGGAGAAAGATGGCTAAAGATGAAGGCAGGGTGGGGAGAGGGGGACAAGGTGGAGAGATGAGAGGGAAAGAGATGGCTAAAGATGAAGGCAGGGTGGGGGAGAGGAGAGAAGAGATGGCTAAAGATGAGGAAGGCAGGGTGGGGGAGAGGGGGACAAGGTGGAGAGATGAGAGAAAGATGGCTAAAGATGAGGAAGGCAGGGTGGGGGAGAGGGGGGACGAGGTGGAGATGAAAGAAAGTTGTCAGAGCAACAGAAACATTTTGCAGAGGAAGAGGAATGGTAGAAACATTACGGATCAAACTATGTGCATACACACTACATCAAAAAAGATGAAACAGAAAAACCTTGCAGGATGCTAGCTATAAAATAGTAACACGTCATCACAAACAGCTATCTTGACAGATTGGTGCTACTTTTCATCACTTCACGACAAAGATCTAAAGGGAGTTGCCGGCAGGGTTGGTCAATGAGGCCATTCGTCCAAATGACTTGCCATCTCATATACAAAAGGAGACTAAGGAGTACAATAGCACCCCCTTACCCACAGCTTCTTCTGTAATCCAGCTCCTTCAGATATGCACCCAGCTGAGAGCAGAATGGCTAGTTCCCTATAGAGCTGGATCACAGAAGGTCAGACAGGCATCATACCCTAGCACTGCTCTGGGGGTCAGTAGATGCATTGCCACAAGTTGGATCCAGATAGTGAAGTATTTGAAACCTGGCCCCAGTAGACAAAGCCGTTTGTTCCAAGTCCTGTCAGACTTTGCAGGAGTTGTTTTACTGGAAGCTCAAGGTGTAATCCACTTGGGTTGAGTACACACACCCAGGTGCTATTAACAGAGGTCAGTCAAGTTGAAAGGTCAGCAGGTGTCTCCTCTTTCACAACTCCTTGTCTATTCCTTCTCATACTGTTCCTTCGTAAACTCAAAATCCCTGTGCGACAATCCAGCTGCCTGCCTTGCCAGAGCCACACATCCATCCCATCAGCCAACAGTTAGGCAAATTAATGGATAGATTACAGATAATGATACGTCACCACACAATAGCACTCTACTGGCAACAACAAAACCCAGAAAAACAGGTTTGAGTAGCACCTGGGAACTGACTGTGGCAGGTTGATGCTACACATGGGTAGAACGAGTGCACGAGACGAGAACCTCCTATACAATTTATAAAAGGGCTTGGGGTACATGGACAAATAATGCTCTAGAATGAAATCCACAATGGGGTGACGTGGGTTATCAACATAATATACTTAACTATCTTTGTGGTGCTAGGATCATACAGTTGGTTAAAACCCAAGGCATTTTCTCCAGGTACACAGAACATTTCAGTTGTTTGGGCTGAGCCCTGTTCAAATATTAAAAAAGGTATCCAGGCTGAAGGCTCTGGTTACCTGGGCGAGCACGTAGGTAAGCCCAAACTGGTCTGATCAGGTTCCCCACCCTGCCCCATGGGTAACAGAAACAATCTCATTGGTGGCTCCATCAACAGGAATGAACAATCAAAAGCACTCTGAGCCAATTGGCATCATGACATGTCCAGGATCTTTTATTAGTATCTCTGAATAAAACGACAGCACCTCATCTCTGCACTTTCGTTGCATCAGGAAGGTCGAGTGGTGCAGCGGTCTAAAGGCACTGCATCGCTAGAGGCGTCACTACAGACCCTGGTTCGATTCCAACCTGTGTCACAACCAACCGTGAGTTGGAGTCCCATATGGTTGTGCACAATTGGCCCAGCATCGTCCTAGGGAAGGCTGTCATTGTAAATAAGAATATATATGATTAATCTAGGCAAGTCAGTTAAGAACAAATTCTTATTTACAATGACAGCCTACCCAGGACGATGCTGGGCCAATTGTGCACAACCAAATATATATATATATTAAAATCCACTCGTTTTGTGCACATTGTACACTTTGATTGGGTCTGAAATGCAGTCAATGAACAATAAAAGGAATTGGGTACATCAACTGTGAGGAGCAAATTATTAGTAGCGGAATTATGCTGGCTGTGGCCAAGCTCACTTGTTAATCCATCTGAAAACTGGCATCCACAGCGAACCACCACGTCACCAAGTCCTAAGATAACAGGTCAATCCCTTGTTCTGCCTACTTCCTGAGGAAAAACAGAAGGGAACCAATGATGCAGTACGTAAAATCAGGACAGTAAATATAGACAGTGTCTGGAAACATTACTAGCAGTGAAATCCTTGCTGCCTCACCTCTCTTGAAAGTGGATTGGAGGAGAGGATCAACGAGACAACCAGTAGAAGACAGGACACAGGCCTAGACATGACGTGGGGTAAGGCAGGAGTCTTGGGAGGTGGAAGATAAGGACACTAAAATGTAAGGTACTACACTTGAGTGTAGGGCAATTAAGAGTCAAACAGTGACCTAGTAAACCTGAGGGTAAGGGACATCACTAACCTGGATGTGCAGTACACTTGGCTACTTTTATAGGCCTCTGCACTGGACACTTCCTCAGACCAGATCACAGGACTGAATGCTATAACCACCTGCTGTAGGCAGGAGATAATCTGTACCAAGTGAGAATAGCTCAATACCAATGAACCAAGTCATTAAGTCAGAAATAAGAGCGAGAGAGGGAGATATGGAGCGAGAAACTGTATTCATGAGGCGTTGCAATCTTAATGTTTTTTCTCCCCAATTTTGTGATGTCCAAATTGGTAGATAGTCTCGTCCCATCGCTGCAAATCCTGTACGAACTATGGAGAAGCTAAAGTCGAGCCATGTGTCCTCCGAAACACGACACTGCCAAGTCGCACTGCTTCTTGACACACTGCTCGCTTATCCCGGAAGCCAGCCAATGCGTCGGACAAAATACCATACATCTTGAGATCGTGTCAGCATACATGCGCACGGCCCGCCACAGGTGTTGCTGGAGCGCGATGGGACACGGACATCCCGGCTGGCCAAAACCTCCCCTAACCTGGACGGATTGTGAGTCACCTCGTGGGTCTACCGGTCGAGGCCGGCTGCGACACAGCCTGGGATCGAACCCGGATCTGTAGTGACGCCTCAAGCACTGCAGTGCCTTAGACTGCTGCGCCACTTGGGAGGCCTGCAATCTCAATGTTCAGGCGACTCTTCAAACGTTAACCAGGTGTGTAGTTCCTCAACGCCTGTCGTTTGCTGGCTAAATTGGCCATTAGGCCGGGGCGGAATTGATGAAATGACTCCGTCGATATAGTACATTTCTCAGCCTCAGGCAAACAGACCTCTAATCACCATGTGACTACAAGGTCTCTCGTGTGCAGAATAATTCCCAGCCTCCACACACACTTCTCCAGACAACAAACCTCTCCTCACGGTGCCCCTGCTGCTTTCACCTTCCAGCAAAATAGACCCAAACACACACTTAACAAATCCAAAACAGCACCAAACCAGCAGTAACTTCCATCCTCAATCACGTGATAAACCACTTGAAACTAGACTGCCCAGCCAAGACTACATCCATCAGCTGTGTAAAGTGCTGCAGCCTCCAGTTTCACTTAGGTGGAAACCTGGTTCTAATTGGGAGTTTATCCACCTGCTGAGTCTCCAGATGTTGCTGGGTGGAACTGGGGGCTCTCTGCCACTTGAGACTAGAGGGGATGAGAGATGTCAGCCCTGATTAATACATCACGCCTTTCTCATTACAGCTACTTTCACCTCTCCCACAATCTCCCCGCTCACTCTCCGGCGGTCAGCAGCAATTAAGCAAAATGAGGATTGGAGAGCAGGCCGTTTGGTAGCTAAGGAGCTAAATAAAAACTTCAGTTAAATCAGTGGGAGCAGGATGTGACATCTATTGGCTGCTGCTGTAAAGCTGCAGTTTCATAGACTATAAAATAAGATTGTATAAGCAGAGTCTTGTTAACAGTTACACAGCTGAATAGAAACAGCATCATTTTCACTACACAAAAAGGTATCTTGAAAAAAGGTAGTGCGTTTTGTTCAAAAGAGTTCCAGGTATGCCAGTGTGCTCCAAGAGAAAGTGGTGTGGTGCACATTCACGTGGAGATTAATCCAAAGGATACACATCAAATGAATAGAAAAAGGACTGAAGAAAAAAATATCATATTTCAACCTTTTAGGAATCTTAATCTGAGATCCATGTAGCACACATGCAAAGGTTTCCATAGCAGGGCAGACTATAGTGCATACGATAAGGGATAGAGAGGGCACTTTGCATCACACGGAAAACCTGGGGGGGGGTTAGAGAAGTTGGACATGCTGGGCAGATCACAGTGCCCTGCCCTCAGGTCCAAAGTCCAGCATCATCATGACTGATATACTGACAAAAGGAGTCATCTCTCCCAGCTCACCAGGCCCACAGGCAAAAATAAACCGATGTGAGAGATGGGCAGCAGGTTGGAACAGCTAGAGTTGAGACGGTCTCTTATTGCTCTTCCTTTACAATCCGTTTCCTCCCCCTCATTCACCCGTCTTCAGGAATCATCTTCAGTAAGGGTCTTCATTATTCCACTGTGCCCCCCCCCTATACACACACAGCACACGCAGGTTACCCTGACTCTAGCACTTAAATCGATAACCACTCTTTATGTGTACAGACCGGTATGAGGGTTGAATGGGAATTGAAAAGATATGGCCACTAAGGTCACCGCAAAACAAACTGGGAAAAAAAGGTCAGATTCCTCCTTGTTTGTTTGGGTACTGGTTTCTCTCAACACTAAAACAAGTCATTATCTTTAGGTATTCCCTAAATGACTGGCACACACAAAAACACACATCAGGTTTGCACTATATCAAGACAATGATGATTTGGCTTGGGCTGCATCAAGCTCATATGTGCCCAGTGGGCTAATCAGAGAGAACTGTGGGAAGCTGCTTCTTTGATTTGACTGCAGATCAGATCCCATCCATTGGTGTAGGCGGTTTATCTCCCAAAATAAGCAGTCTTCCTTCTACAGTATCAACAAGCAGGGCTGCCACAATCGCATAACTGACAATTATAGGCAATAACCATGAACTTTATTTTCAAGTAGATATAGTTCACCTAATAGCAGTTTCGTACCGGCCAAACTTCTGCTCTGGTGATTACACAGAGAACATTAATACATCATCATAAAAAGCACAGTGACTCTCAGCAAGCCTATCGCAGTAAACAAACTTCAGGTAAATAACTGAAGAACGTTTTTTTACATGAAGCAGGTAAAGTTGGTAATAATGTTACGAGCACAAGGGGCGTCAAAACTTTATTGTATTCATTAAGTTGTAGCGTTATGATGTACTACAATAAATAAAAAAATAATGACAACTGTGGCCATTTTGCATGAGAATTAATAGTTACCCAACATTTCTTAACCAACAGCATGTAATGAGACAGACCTCACCTTGCCATTTTCTGTCTTCTCCAATTCTGGAAAAGACAATCATAGCAGCACTGAGGCTGCTTCAATTTAGCTCACATGCACTTGGGAATGCAATTTGTAGGATGTGGTGGTGGTAGAGGAAACCCCTATGGTACAATTGAGTGTTTTGCAGATCAGGGGGAGAGAGGCTGGAAGAGTGAGTACTGTTTTCAATGATTTGACATTTCTATGTCAGCCATTTATCAGTGGGAGCCACTGGGGAGACCTCTATCTCCTTTCAACCCTGTGCTCTTTCTTCATCTCTCCACAAAACACTCAGGGTGCGTTTCTCCCCCAGACTGTACTTGACTTATATAAAGTGTTGGGCTGAATAGCATCATAGGCACAAACATTAAATGGTGAAATAAAATAAAAAATCTGCATGTCTTGCCAATGCAGCATGGAGATGAATCACCCTGGGTGCATCTCATACACCGCTCCCTCCTTCCCCACTCCAACACCCTCATGAGAGACAGTAAATTAGGTCCCAAAATACCCAGCCGGCCCACCAGACACTACTGCATGAGCCTACAGACAGAGGGACTCTAAGAACACAATCCTGAGACACGAGGCCCTGTTCCAACCACTACTGGTCCACCCTGGCAGAGAGCACATTACACAGGCCCATCACCGATAACAGGAATAATGAAAAGTAATGAAATACTAAGAGATTGTTATTAAAATGAGAAATCAGACATTGGAAGCCCCGAGCATCCGGGAACCCTCGAGCCCGAGAACCCCCAAGCCCCGGAAACCCCGAGCCCGAGAACCCCGGAAACCCACAAGCCCCGGAAACCCCAGAGCATCCGGGAACCCCGAGCCTCCGGGAACCCTCGAGCCCGAGAACCCCGGAAACCCCCGAGCCCGAGAACCCCCGGAAACCCCCGAGCCTCCGGGAACCCTCGAGCCCGAGAACCCCCGGGATCCCACGAGCCCGAGAACACCCGGAAACAACCCCAGAGCCCCAGAACAACCCCAATGTAGTAAAAACATAAACTGAAATGTCACTTTTACATAACTATTCAGACCCTTTACTCTGTTGAAGCACCTTTGGCAGCGATTACAGCCTTGAGCCTTAAGCTTTGCACACCTGTATTTAGTTTCTGCCATTCTTCTCTTAAGCTCCGTCAGGTTGGATGGGGAGCGTTGCTTCACAGCCATTTTCAGGTCTCTCCAAAGATGTTTGATCGGGGTTCAAGTTTGGGCTCCGATTGGGCCACTCAAGGACATTGAGACGTGTCCCAAAGCCACTCCTGTGTTGTCTTGGTTGTGGGCTTACGGGTCGCTGTCCTGTTGGAAGGCGAACATTCACCACAGTCCGATGTCCTGAACACACTGAAGCAGGTTTTCGTCAAGGATCTCTGTACTTTGTTCCGCTCATCTTTTCCTCAAATCCTGACTAGTCTCCCAGTCTCTGCCGCTGAAAAACATCCCCACAGCATGATTTTGCCATCACCAGACTTCACCGTAGGGATGGTGCCAGGTTTCCTCCAGACGTTGCTTGGCATTCAGGCCAAAGAGTTCAATCTTGGTTTCATCAGAACAGAGAATCTTGTTTGTCGTGGTCTGAGTCTAAGTGTCTTTTGACAAACACCAAGCGGACTGTCACCTGCCTTTTACTGAGGAGTGGTTTCCCTCTGGCCACACTACCATAAAGGCCTGATTGGTGGAGTGGTGCTTGTCCTTCTGGAAGGTTCTCCCATCTCCACAGAGGAACTCTAGAGCTCTGTCAGAGTGGCCATCGGGTTCTTGGTCACCTTCCTGACCAAGGCCCTTCTCCCCCGATTGCGCAGTTTGGCAAAGCAGCCAAGTCTGGGTAGAGTCTTGGTGGTCCCAAACTTCTTCCATTTAAGAAAGATGGAGGCCATGGTGTTCTTGGGGAACTGCAATACTGCAGAAATGCTGTGCCTCGACACAATCCTGTCTGGGAACTCTACGGACAATTCCTTCAACACCATGGCTTGGATTTTGCTCTGACATGCCCTGTCAACTGTGGGAACTTATATAGACAGGTGTGCGCCTTTCCAAATCATGTACAATCAATTGAAATCACCACAATCAAGTTGTAGAAAAAGGATGCAGCTGAGCTCAATCTGGAGTCTCGTAGCAAAGGGTCTGAATAGTCCACTACCGTCCAAAAGTTGAGTCAATTAGAAATTGTTGTTTTCCATGAAAACATACATGAAATTAGTTGAAAAATGAATATGAAATACTCAAGAAGTTGACAAGGTTATAAATAATCATTTTTAATTGAATTAAGTGTCCTTCAAACGTTGCCTTCGTCAAATAATCCTCTATCTGCAGCAATACAGCCTGCAGACCTTTGGCATTCCAGTTGTCAATTTGTTTAAGTAAGCTGAAGATATTTCCACCCATGCTTCCTGAAGCACCTCACACAAGTTGAATTGGCTCTTACGTACCATACGGTCAAGCTGCTCCCACAACAGCTCAATAGGGTTGAGATCCAGTGACTGTGCTGGCCACTCCGTTATAGACAGAATACCAGCTGACTGCTTCTTCCCCAAATAGTTCTTGCATAGTTTGGAGCTGTGCTTTGGGTCATTGTCCTGTTGTAAGAGGAAATTGGCATTACAAAATGGAGTGATTGCTTTCCTTCAAGATCCTTTACCCGGTCTCCCACCACCAAAAAGCATCCCCAGAAAATAACATTGCCTCCCTTGACAGATGGCATCAAGCACTCCTCCAGCATCTTTTCATTTTTTCTGCATCTCACAAATGTTGTTCGGATCACAAAGAACACCTCAAACTTACATGCGTCTGTCCATAACACTTGTTTTCCAATCTTCCTCTGTCCAATTTATTTTTATTTTTTTAAAGTTTCTCCAATTTTGTGGTATCCAATTGTTAGTAGTTACCATCTTGTCTCATCGCTACAACTCCCGTACAGGCTCGGGAGAGACGAAGGTCGAGAGCCATGCGTCCTCCGAAATACAACAAACAAGCCGCACTGCTTCTTAACACAGCGCGCATCCAACCCGGAAGCCAGATGCATGCACCTAGCGACCTGGTCAGCGTGCACTGCGCCCGGCCCGCCACAGGAGTCGCTAATGCGTGATGAGACAAGGATATCCCTACCAGCCAATCCCCCCCTAACCCAGATGACGCTAGGCCAATGGACCTCCCGGTTGCGGCCGGCTGCGACAGAGCCTGGGTCAAACCCAGAGTCTCTAGTGGCATAGCTAGCACTGCGATGCAGTGCCTTAGACCACTGCGCCACCCAGGAGGCCCCAATGTCTTATTTTGCCCATCTTAATCTTTACTTTTTATTGGCAAGTCTGAGATATGGCTTTTTCTTTGAAACTCTGCCTAGAAGGCCAGCATCCCGGAGTCGCCTCTTCACGGTTGATGTTGAGACTGGTGTTTTGCGAGGACTATTTAACTTCTTGAGGGCCGGTGGCAGTATTCAGAATTTCGGATGACTGACGTGCCCAAAGTAAACTGCCTGTTTCTCAGGCCCAGAAGCTAGGATATGCATGTAATTGGTAGTATTAGATTGAAACTTCAGTGTTTTCTAAAACTGTTACAATAATGTCTGTGTATAACAGAACTGATATGACAGGCAAAAATCCACAGAATTTTTGCCCATTCAAATCCTTGTTATTGGGAAAGTAAAAGGAATATCTTCCAGATTGACATCTAGTGGAAGCGCTAGGAACCGCAGTCTTAACTTCTTGACGCACCCATCCCGTTAGCGGGATCATTTGTCAACATCCGCTGAATTGCAGAGCACCAAATTCAAATTACAAAAAATATTTAATTTTCATTAAATCACAAGTGCAATATAGCAAAACACAGCTTAGCTTGTTGTTAATCCACCTGGCGTGTCAGATTTCAAAAAAGCTTTTCGTCGAAAGCATACATGTAAGGACATCTCTCAGCAGACAAAACTTTACAAACAGCTAGCAGGCAAGTAGATTGGTCACGAAAGTCAGAAAAATCGCTTTCCTTTGATGGTCTTCGGATTTTTGCACTCACGAGACTCCCAGTTACACAATAAATGTTCCTTTTGTTCCATAAAGATAATTTGTATATCCAAAATAACTCCATTTGGTTGGCGCGTTATGTTCAGAAATCCACAGGCTCGAGCGGTCATGACGAAAATTCTAAATAGTATCCGTAAAGTTCGTAGAAAAATGTCAAACATTTCTTATAATCAAGCCTCAGATTGTTTTTACAATATATAATTGATAATATTTCAACCGGACAGTAGCTTTTTCAATAGGAGTGAGAGAAAATGTCTGCTCCAAGCTGCTTGGGCATGCAAAACGCTGCTGGCTCCCAGACATCCACTGACGCAATGTGATCTTCCTAGCTCATTTTTCAGAATAAAATCCTGAAACTATGTCTAAAGACTGTTCAGACCATGTGGAAGCCATAGGGAAAGAAATCTGGTTGATATCCCTTTAAATTGAGGGAAGGCATGCAATGGAACAGAGGTTTCAGGAAAAACAGCACTTCCTGGTTGTATGTTCCTCCGGTTTTCACCTGCAATATCAGTTCTGTAATACTCTCAGACAATATTTTGACAGTTCTGGAAACTTGAGTGTTTTCTATCCTAATCTGACAATTATATGCATATTCTAGATTCTGGGGCTGAGAAATAGGCAGTTTCATTTGGGTACATTTTTCATCCAAACATCAAAATACTGCCCCATATACTCAACAAGTTAGGAAAGTTTCAGGCTTGTTTTTTTTTTTTAAATGAGCTAGAGTTTGTAGTTTTTCTAGGTGGCTCCCATTTTGACTGTAGTATTGTGGCACACGTAGATTTGGGCGCGCACTTTGTTATTTATCTCCGGTAATGAACATATTATTCTCAGTCTTCAATTTTATCTTTTATTTGCATATTAGGGTACCTGAGGATGGATTAGAAATGTAGTTTGACTTGTTTGCACAAAGTTTTTTGGTAACTTTTGGGATTCATTTGTATGCATTTTGAACGAGGGAAACAGTTAGATTACTGAATCAAGCGCTCCAACTAAACTGACTTTTTTGAGATAAAAGGACTATCGAACAAAATGACCATTTGATGTGTAGATAGGACCCTTGGGATTGCAAACAGAGGAAGATCTTCAAAGGTATAGCGATTAAAAAAAAAAAAACACACATTTGACTATTGTGAAGCCTCTGCTTGTTTGGAAAATGTTTGTAATGCTTTTGTACATGGGGCGCTGTCCTCAGAAAATCGCATGGTATGCTTTCGCCGTAAAGCCTTTTTGAAATCTGACAAAGCAGCTGGATTAACAAGATGTTAAGCTTTTAACCTGTTTGGGGTAGGGGGCAGCATTTTCACTTTTGGATAAATAGCGTGCCCAAACTGAACTGCCTCCTACTCTGTCCCAGATCCTAATATATGCATATTATTATTAGTATTGGATAGAAAACACTGAAGTTGCTAAAACTGTTTGAATCATGTCTGAGTATAACAGAACTTATTTAGCAGGCGAAACCCTGAGGACAAACCATTCAGTTTTTGTTTTGTTTTTTTGAAGTCACCGTCTTTACAATACGTTTTCATGGGGAATCCAGAATTCTAATAGACTTTCCTGCAGTTCCTACTGCTTCCACTGGATGTCACCAGTTTGTAGAAATTAGTTGGTTTTTCCTTTGTGTAATGAAGGAGCCCTGTTCAAAACGAGGGTCACTTCAAGTGTTTGTCAGAGGCGCGTGACCAGAAAACTAGTGTCAGTTTGTTTTGCGCCTGTATTGAGCACAGATCATTCCGTCATCAATTCATCAAGTCATCAAGTCTTCAATTTGATCGATTATATACGTTTAGAAATACCTAAAGTTATTACAAAAGTAGTTTGAAATGTTTTGGCAAAGTTTATAGGTAACTTTTGAGATATTTCGTAGCGACGTTGCGTAAGTTGGAAGCTGTGTTTTTCTGGATCAAACGCGCCAAATAAATGGACATTTTGGATATATATTGATGGAATTAATCGAACAAAAAGGACCATTTGTGATGTTTATGGGACATATTGGAGTGCCAACAAAAGAAGCTCAAAAGGTAAGGCATGATTTATATTTTATTTCTGTGTTTTGGACCGTGCCTGCAGAGTTGAAATATGCTACTCTCTCATTGTTTACTGTTGTGCTATCATCAGATAATAGCATCTTATGCTTTCGCTGAAAAGCCTTTTTGAAATCTGACATGTTGGCTGGATTCACAACGAGTGTTGCTTTCATTTCCTATCTTGCATGTGTAATTTAATGAAAGTTAGATTTTTATAGAAATGCATTTGAAATTTGGCGCTCTGCATTTTCCCTGGCTATTGGCCATGTGGGACGCAAGCGTCCCGCCTACCCCAGAGAGGTTAAATGATGCATGACACTTGTATTTTCATGTATGTTTAAAATTACGATTTTTTATTTTGAATTTGGCGTGCTCCGATTTCACCAGATGCTGTCGGGTTTCATCCCGTTAATGGGATTGAAGCTGCCAGTTGAGGACTTGTGAGGTATCTGTTTCTCAAACTAGACACTAATGTACTTTTCCTCTTGCTCAGTTGTGCACCGGGGCCTCCCACTCTTTCTATTCTGGTTAGAGCTAGTTTGCACTGTTATGTGAAGGGAGTAGTAAACATTGCACGAGATCTTCAGTTTCTTGGCAATTTCTCGCATGGAATAGCCTTCATTTCTCAGAACAAGAATAGACTGAAAAGTTTCAGAAGAAAGTGCTTTGTTTCTGGCCATTCTGAGCCTGTAAATTGGGCTGATGCTCAACTAGTCTAAAGAAGGCCAGTTTTATTGCTTCTTTAAAAATCAGCACAACAGTTTTCAGCTGTGCTAACAATTGCAAAAGGGTATTCTAATGATCAACTAGCCTTTTAAAATGGCAAACTTTGATTAGCTAACAATGTGCCATTGGAACACAGGAGTGATGGCTGCTGATAAATGGGCCTCTGTACGCCTTTGTAGATATTCCATGAACAAAATCAGCCGTTTCCAGCTATAAGTCATTTACAACAATGTCTACACTGTATTTCTGATCAATTTGATGTTATTTTAATGGACAAAGTGCTTTTTTCTTTCAAAAACAAGGACATTTCTAAGTGACCCTAAACTTTTGAACGGTAGTGTATCTGTTTTTCATTTTTAATACATTTGCCAAAATTTAAAAAAAAAAAAAAAACTTTTTCACTTTGTCATTATGTGGTAATTGTGTAGATTTATGAGGAAAATGTGAAAAAAGTATAGGGGTCTGAATACACTAAATTGTGGAGGTCCGACGTGCCCGTTTTACCATGGGACATGATCAGCTTCCACAAAGCTTAGCTGAACAAGCAAGTCTGCCCATTGTAGGCCAATCACTGATTTAAGTACATAGTTTCTTCAGACTTATGCAGTCTGATGTCTAGTTCAAATGTCTAGGCTTAAGCTCAGTGGGCTAAAATCGTCTTGTGACTCGGAGACCCATGTCCAAACCTTGTCTGTCACACTGACAACCAATTAGTAGCTTGTTAGTGTGGGTCATAATACACTGACCAACTTATAATAAAATTCAAAATTAAATCCCCTTTCCTGAAGGCAAAACTACATAGGACTCGGTAGTATTTTGTGATCACACTATGTATGCACTGTGAGCATTCATTTGACATCAGGCACCATGTTTGCAGTTTAAAAAAATGGTAGGTTACTTTAGCAGTTAAATTGGCTCACACACACACACTAAAGTCATTAACTTATGTAGCAGCAGGCACAGTATTATTAGTTATATACAATTTATGAGTCATTCAGCTTGGCCCTTTGACAGCCTCCCTAATTAAAAATGTAAAACAAAACCTTTGGTGACAAATATAATTTCAGTTTTGCACATCTTTGATCCTGCCCCCTGGCTTATTCTGCGTCACTGAGCTTGTCAAACACCCCCCAGGGAGTGATGAACCCCCCAGGAGAGATGACCCCGTTTGAGACGGACAGAGAGCCATCACTCATCTATTCTCAACCCAGTCTGGAGCGCTGGGTGATGTGGACAGCGATGTGATGACCGCTGGGTGATGTGGACAGGGATGTGATGACCTCTACTCATAACAGGGAACTGCCGTGATAGCTTCTCACACACGCATTGTATACATCAACAGGAAAAACATGCAAACACCAATCTGGAGGATAAAACATTTACAGTATATATGGTCTGTCACTGCAAGCAGATGCAGCATTCGTGTGAAACTGAAGGCACGAACCACTGCAAGGCTATCAAACAAGCTAAGCCCAGTACAGAGACAAAGTAGAATCTCAACACTAGGCCAGCAGTTACATTTACATAGGTATTTTTAAAGTATGTCAGTTGCCAACAAAATAGGGAAAATTGTACAGAAGAAAGAATTCCACAGACAGGAACAACTGCTGAGAACAAAAGATACATTAGACTGTGCAGCGTGGCAGGACCCACAAACCCGGAGCTGGTGTGTTAGAGGAACACTGGGCCCTGTGTAGAGCACATCACTGAATGCACAAGACAATTCTATTATTCATGTTGCAACTGCACAACTAACAACCACTTTCACAGAGAAAACTGGTGAACCCAGAAAGAGGGATACCTAGTCAGTTGTCCAACTGAATGTACTCAACTGAAATGAGTCTTCCGCATTTAACCAAACACCTCGGAATCAGAGGTTCGGGGGGCTGCCATAGTCGACATCCACGTCTTCGTATTTTGGTTAAACTATCCCCAATTCAATGGAATTGCAACCCTCTGCATGCACAGTGCATTCTTCCATCACATGTACAGCTGATTCTCAAGATCTTGCACCCTAATGAGATGCTCCTGAGCCCACACTACTATACTGTCTGAGCCAAGGACTATGATTTCTGGTTTTGATTACAATACTGGGTGGGGTGAATATATTTTATATGACATAAATGATGTTTTGTTAACTAATAAATAGTACCCTACAGAAGTGTGTTTAAATAATTTCTAACTTGTTAACAATTTCTGCTAGTTAGTTTTTGCTACCATGTAGGTTTTAGCTTGCTTGAGCTTGCTAAGTGAGGTGTGTTAATTCACCCGTTTCCATTCATTTTAAACATTTCTTACAAAGGAGTTGTTTAATCTAACTGCTTAACTATTTATCTGTAGATTGTATTTGTTAAATCATTTTTTTCAAATTTTTACAGGAAAATGCCACAGGCACTATCTGATGACATTTCACTGCAGCTAATATAGAAGGTAAATCTGTGTACATTTGCAAATACTGTGCAAAATCATATGTGAAGAATGCAACTAAGATCCAGAATCACCTGGCCAAGTGCATAAAGTTCCCTCAGTGCTCATAACAAGCAACCTCTGACAACTTCAATTTGAGGTGAAAATTATGAAGACACCTTATCGACAGAAACAGCTCATGGTCCTCCTGGAATCAGATTTTTTTACTCAATGGAGGAACGTAGTCAGAGAAATGCTGATGAATATCTTGCTCGAGCTGTGTATGCAACTGGTTCACCTCTGATACTCACAGGCAATGTGTATTGGAAGAGATTTCTGAATGTTCTTCGCCCAGCATACACCAACCAAACATACCTTATCTACTAATTTGCTGGATGCAGAGTTAAACAGAGTTTAAGTTAAGGTAAAGCAAATCATCGAGAAAGCAGACTATTGCAGTCATCTCTGATGGGTGGTCAAATGTTCAATGGCAAGGAATAATTAACTAGATCTCCACCCCTCAACCAGTATTCTACATGAGCACAGACACAAGGGACAACAGACACCAGTCTCTACATTGCAGATGAACTGAAGGCAGTCAATGACCTTGGACCACATAAGGTACTTGCACTGGTGACAGATAATGCTGCAAACATGAATGCTGCTTGGTCTAAAGTGGAGGAGTCCTACCCTCAAATCACACCTATTGGCTGTGCTGCTCATGCATTGAATTTGCTCCTCAAGGTCATCATGGCACAGATAACAATGGATACACTCTACAAGAGAGCCAAGGAAATGGTTAGGTATGTGAAGGATCATGAAATTATAGCAGAAATCTACCTCACCAAAAGTGACAAGAATAAGAGCACCACCAAGAGGATGTGTGTGTTGCTGGTTGCAACACCCATTGGGGTGGTGTTATCATGTTTGACAGTCTCCTGGAAGGGAAGGTGTCCTTCCAAGAAATGGCCATATTACAGTCTGCAGATATGGACAGCCCGCCCCATCAAGAGGATCCTCCTGGATGATGTATTTTGGGAAAGAGTGGTAAGCAGCCTGTAACTTACAGCAGTAGCCATTGCACGGATTGAGGGAGACAATGTCATCCTGTCTCATGTTCAGACTCTGCTTGCAGATGTAAGAGAAGAAATCCGTACTGCCCTGCCAACTTCACTGTTGCTCCAAGCAGAGCAAACTGCAGTTCTGAAGACTTCTGCCTGAAGCCCATATACACCACAGCGTACATGTTGGACCCCAAGTATGCTGGCAAGAGAATCCTGTCTGGTGCAGAGATCAACAAGGCCTATGGTGTCATCACTAACATGTCTCGCCACCTTGGCCTGGATGATGGCAAGGTTCTTGGCAGTCTGGTGAAGTGCACTTCCAAGAAAGGGCTTTGGGACGGAGATGCAATATGGCAGTCGTGCCAACACATCGCATCAGCCACCTGGTGGAAGGGATCTGAGGCTCTTTCCCCTGTTGCCTCCATCCAAATCCCACCAACATCAGCCAACTCAGAGTGTAACTGGTCCTTATTTGGGAACACACGCACACACAAAGCATGCAACAGGCTGAAAAATACAAGGATTGAAAAATTGGTGGCAAATTTAAGGCGTTTTGAGCCTGACAACGAGCCATCCTGAACAAGGTTGGAAAATGACAGTAAAGATGAGGCCTCAGAGTCTGATGTTCAAGATGTGGACATTGAGGATGTCCATGGAGAAGACATGGAAGCCTGAAGGGAAGACAACCAAAGCTTTAGTTTCTAGACTATCATTCTGCAGATGTTTGTTCAAAACATTTTTGGGAGATGCGATGGATCATGCAGGGACCACTGTCATGTCAATCCTGTTGGGAAGGCCTAAACTGAGTCTACTGCTGCCTAGCAAGCATAACCTAACAGGAGAAGCAACAGCCGTCGTGTCGTGTGCCATGCAGTCGCATCGAGCCGCCGTGCTGTCTCCATCTGGAAAACTACTGGATGTGCAGGATTTTGGTCAGCTTATCAAGGTCCTGTTGAGCAGCTGATCTTTTACAGTGTCATGTGTTCATGCAGGGCTGGAACCCCCAGTAGCTCTCCTGGAACCCCCAGTAGCTCTCCTGGAACCCCCAGTCGCTCTCCTGGAACCCCCAGTCGCTCTCCTGGAACCCCCAGTCGCTCTCCTGGAACCCCCAGTCGCTCTCCTGGAACCCCCAGTCGCTCTCCTGGAACCCCCAGTCGCTCTCCTGGAACCCCCAGTCGCTCTCCTGGAACCCCCAGTCGCTCTCCTGGAACCCCCAGTAGCTCTCCTGGAATCTCCTGGCAAGAGGACAAGCGTTAATGTCAAGTCCTGCTGTTCCATTAGGCTGAGATGAGAAGGGGGAAGTGATGCGTGACTGACTATTCTGAGCAGGTCAGTCAGGGTGAGAGTTATCTTTGTGTGCCCGTCTGTGGATAGCAGGCCAGAGACACTGCCCTGTGTCTGACCCAGGCAACGGGTACAACACTTTGCATGCCAGATAGAACAGACTGTAAAACAGATGAGAAAAAGCAGCAGCTGGGGTGAGGTCTCACTAACATACTGGAAGGAATACTTCCTGGTGTGTGATTTAGTGACATGACACAGCGATCTCTCGACCTATAAGACTACGGGGTGAACCTGACCATCCGCTGAACTAAACTTAAAGACCAACTTGGTGGGAAAACCCAATTAATGCCATACATGATTATTAGAACAATACAGAACTCCCATCCTTCCAGATACATGTCACTGGGGACTAGGGCTTGATCTGAACAGCATGTGACAGAAAGAACAGATGTTTTGTTTGGGGGCAGTGCTTTGTGTTAGAGTTGGCTGGTTAGAGTTGGCTGGACTCAAGTGGTCCTTTATGCTACTCTATTTCTCTGTAATGCAAATAGGGAACGCGTTGATCTGTCACTTAGACACACGAGGACAATCACACATTTCTCAGAAACTGCCCAGGGCTCTCGCTCACTATCAATTGCTACCATCGTTCCCAAACTCAACCATTTATATGATCTTTTAGGCAGCTACTCGTGATAAAAGGTTAGAAGTGCCTGTCTCAAACTAATTGAAAAATAAATAATCTGGACTTGAGGGAAATTGCCATCGGTCATTTTAAATAATTATCTCACTGTAAGATCAATTTGATCCCCAGTCTTACTCCCATGTCTCTCCCTCCAGGCCCCTCTCCTCGTCTCTCCCCCTAGGTACATTTCCCTGTATCCTGCTCCCCATTTCAGTCAAACTGTGCTTTCCTGCTCTCCTCTCCTTTAGTTCAGACTCATGCAAAACCATATCAGTGGTCTTTTGCATGCCCTGTCTGATCTGATTTAGGGGGAACAGAGGTGAACATGCTGTACATCAAGATTACCATCAAAAGAGCCTGCCGACTGACTTATACACTAACACACCTGGATACAAATGGGAGTAATAGATTTGTATTAAGGCTCATTTTAGAATATCCAAGACCAGAAAAATGTGTAATGCATATCGATTGTCATCCTACTCGTCTCAAAAATAAACTCAGCATAAAATTACTGCGTTTCAACTGCGTTTATTTTCAGCAAACTTGTGTAAATATTTGTATGAACATAAGATTCAAAAACTGAGACAAACTGAACAAGTTCCACAGACATGTAACTATCAGAAATTGAATAATGTGTCCCTGAACAAAGGGGGGGGGGCTCAAAATCAAAAGTAACAGTCAGTATCTTGTGTGGCCACCAGCTGCATTAAGTACTGCAGTGCATCTCCTCCTCATGGACTGCACCAGTTCTTGCTGTGAGATGTTACCCCACTCTTCCACCAAGGCACCTGAGCAGGTTCTCAGACTGGGGAGACGGTTCACCTTCCAACAGGAAAACGATCTTAAGCACACAGCCAAGACAATGCAGGAGTGGCTTCGTCACAAGTCTCTGAATGTCCTCGAGTGGCTCAGCCAGAGCCCGGACTTGAACCCAATCAAACATCTCTGTAGAGACCTGAAAATAGCTGTGCAGCGACACACCCCTTCCAATCTGAGAGCTTGAGAGGATCTGCAGAGAAGAATGGGAGAAACTCCCCAAATACAGGTGTACCAAGTTTGTAGAGTCATTCCCAAAAAGACTTGAGGCGGTAGTCACTGCCAAAGGTGCTTCAACAAAGTACTGAGTAAAGGGTCTGAATACTTATGTAAATGTGTTTTATGCAAATCTTTTTTCTAAAAAGCTGTTTTTGCTTCGTCATTATGGGGTAGTGTGTGTAGATTCATGACAAAACAATGTAATACATTTTAGAATAAGGCTGTAACGTAACAATTTATACTTTCCGAAAGCACTGCTTTTAATTGAGTTATTTATGCAGCTATAGGTTTGGATTTTCAGTACATTACAAGGCTGCATGGTGGGACTAATGATACATAGAAAAGTCACATGAAAGGCATGAGCTCCGATGTGTTTCTTGTTCAAGCTGCACATGCTTCACTCACAATTTCACAAGCACTTGATAATATTGTCACCAGGCCTTAAATTCCCCTTGAGAGGCCATAATGCCCCCCCAAAAAATCCATGCCTTTTGTGGCCAAAGTGGACGTTGTGCCCTTGGGCTGAATAGAATTATACTAACAAACAGCAAAAGCACTAGCCTATGTCACTACTATCCCCTATAGTAGAAAAGTTGACCTATTCTATTGGTCAACTTGTCCTTCTGTGAAAATGATTTTGCCCAAACTTTGTATGCCAGTTAGGCTCTACAGCATTTATTACGCTGATTAATGTGCTTCATTTTGAGAAGTTACTTGGCCAGTAGTTGTGACAAACTTTTTCAAAACATATAGGCCTATGGGCGAGGCTACATGAGGTGTGCGACTAGGATTTGAAAAAGTTGCAACATTAGCATCATTCACAAGTGATAATTGATAAGGCTAATATTGTCACTAGAAAGGTTTGTGGTCATACGCACATCCTTAAAAACATAGGTGCTGGGCTAATAAAGAATACTAGCATAGAACAAGGCCCACACACAGTTAAAGCTCCCAAATCACCACTTTACTAACCCTAACCGAAACGGATCTACGGCCAATTAAAAAAAAGACCTGACGAACATCCGTTTTGGATCAAAAGGTGGTCAATAAAGCAGTGAATTGGGAGCTAACAGTGTGCAGGGCTTCTTGTTCTATACTAGGCTAATATTGTCACCCATCGGACTATTAAGGTCTTTAAATATACAAAATAACGTGTGAGATATGTTTTGATTTCGAATAGACCATTATCATGGAACAGGGGCATGTAGGCTAGACTCCTGTTGTAAAGCTTAGCAATGTGCTTAATATTAGAAAAGTTAAGATAAATAGTAGGCCTAGCCAATAGAAAGCTGATGGGATCCTCTTTTTGAGAGGCCATCAAAACCTTTAATGCAATTGCATAGGCTGTCATGTCAGAGTGATTAGAGGAACAGTAGAGTGCTGTGTACCAGGCAGTTAGCAAGTTTGGTAGTTACTAATGACCATCAGCAGCAGAGCTTAGAGAAGCCTAATTACCGTGACTAAACAGTCACATGGAATTTGACTGTCGTCATAACTCGACCGCCGGAGTGGCAGTAATATGGTCATGGTAACAGCCCTAGACACAAGTGACATTAGGAAGAGCAGACTATAACTATAGTACAAAAGTGGCTATGGAAAAGCAAATGACCTTTGATCGAGTCACACACCTACTAAAGGTGAGTAAGTCCAAGTGAGTCCAAAACTGATTAAATCACCCTTGGACAGTATATGAACACTTGATTCATGCCGCAACTTGACCAATTAAATTAATTAAAACTACTAGTGACTATATAATATAACAGTGGGGACATGAGGACTTTAAACTGTCCCTTACAGCCCAGTGTTTCATTCAGTGACCGATCACTTTCAATGGGATATTTAAAAACGTTACCCTTTGACTGACTCAACAGCACTGGAGTAGTGGCAACATGACCCTCCCTGACCCTGGGTGGGAGGGAGGGACAATGGATTACGGGACAGGCACAGTCGATGGGACTATAGTGCTGGTGTGTCAAGACTCTGGACAGCTTACTGACGCAGCACTGTTGGTTTGTGTGGAGATTACAATGAATTCATCACTTCTCATGACCAGACAGGCTCCGAGGAGGGAAGAGTGGAAGAACCGCAGCCTGCCGTTCCTCTGGAGCGTGCTTGTCCCTCCCAGGCTTTTATTGGACAGACCGACAGAAGAGGATGTGAAATTATTTGTGCTGTTCTGAAAGTTGTGTTCCTGGAAAGTATGTTCCTAAAATGATCAACATGAGTAGCATGCACCCATCTGATGGAGGGAGATGGAGTGGCAATCTGAGGGGTGTGGCACTGACTGGCAGTATAAAAGGTGACCAAATGTCATCTTGGTTGCTATTCTTCAGAGTCCTTAAAATGAGTGAATGAAGCAATGTCACTTAACTTCTATAAAAATACCTCATCACATTTGTGAGACATAGAAGGCAGGGGGGTAAAAAGAGAGAAGACTAGAAAGAGTGAGAGGGAGCAGAAAAGAAAGATTGAGTGAGAACGAGAGTACAGTTGAAGTTGGAAGTTTACATACACTTAGGTTGGAGTCATTAAAACTCATTTTTCAACCACTCCACAAATTTCGTGTCAACAAACTATAGTTTTGCCAAGTCAGTTAGGACATCTACTTTGTGCATGACAAGTAATTTTTCCAACAATTGTTTACAGACAAATTATTTCACTGTATCACAATTCCAGTGGGTCAGAAGTTTACATACATTAAGTTGACTGTGACAAACACCTTGGAAAATTCCAGAAATTGATGTCATGGCTTTATAAGCTTCTGAAAGGCTAATTGACAACATTTGAGTCAATTGGAGGTGTACCTGGGGATGTATTTCAAGGCCTACCTTCCAACTCTGTGCCTCCTTGCTTGACATCATGGGAAAATCAAAAGAAATCAGCCAAGACCTCAAAAAAATAGTTGACCTCCACAAGTCTGGTTTATCCTTGGGAGCAATAGCATGCAAGTATAAACACCATGGGACCACGCAGTCGTCATACCGCTCAGGAAGGAGACTTGTTCTGTCTCCTATAGATGAACGTACTTTGGTGCGAAAAGTGCAAATCAATCTGAGAACAGCAGCAAAGGACCTTGTGAAGATGCTGGAGGAAACCGGTACAAAAGTATCTATATCCACAGTAAAATGAGTCCTATATTGACATATGCTGAAAGGCCGCTCCGCAAGGAAGAAGTTTGGAGGAAAAAGGGAGATGCTTGCAAGACGAAGAACACCATCCCAACCGTGAAGCACAGGGGTGGCAGCATCATGTTGTGGGGTGCTTTGCTGCAGGAGGGATTGGTGCACTTCACAAAATAGATGTCATCATGAGGTAGGACAATTAAATGGATATATTGATACCACATCAGTCAGGAAGTTAAACGCTTGGTCGCAAATGAGTCTTCCAAATGGACAATGACCCCAAACATACTTCCAAAGTTGTTGCAAAATGGTTTAAGGACCACAAAGTCAAGGTATTGGAGTGGCCACCACAAAGCCCTGACCTCAATCCTATAGAAAATTTGTGGGCAGAACTGAGAAAGCGTGCGCGAGCAAGGAGGCCAACAAAGCTGACTCAGTTACACCAGCTCTGTCAGGAGGAATGGGCCAAAATTCAACCGACTTATTGTGGGAAGCTTGTGGAAGGCTACCCGAAACATTTGATCCAAGTTAAACAATTTAAATGCAATGCTACCAAATACTAATTGAGTGTATGTAAACTTCTGACCCAATGGGAATGTGATAAAAGACATAAAAGCTTAAATAAATAATTATTTATTCTATTATTCTGACATTTCACATTCTTAAAATAATGTGGTGATCCTAACTGACCTAAGACAGGGAATTTTTACTAGGATTAAATGTCAGGAATTGTGAAAAACTGAGTTGAAATGCATTTGGCTAAGGTGTATGTAAACTTCTGACTTCAACTGTATACATACACACAAAAAGTAGGTCACATGGGGAAGAGGCATGCCATGAGGTGTTGCTTTATTGTGTTTTTAAAAACCAAATTAGCTGTTCACTTGCGCTATATGAGATGGGAGTTCCATGCCATCATTATTATGTATAATACTGTGTTTCCCTGCAGGACTTGCTTTGTGGGGTGTGGTGTCAAAAAAAATCTGAGCATCTCTTTATCGCAGACGCACTTATCCCCAACTTTACAACCACTGAATCAATATGTTTTGACGGTTTACAATCTAAAGTAACTCCAAGCGATTTAGTCTCAACAGCCACACCATTCATTACCAGATTCAGCTTAGGTCTAGAACTTAGGGAATGACTTGTACCCAATACAATGCTCTTAGTTTTAGAGATGTTGGGGGACCAGTATATTACTGGCCACCCATTCTAAAACTGACTGCAACTCTTTGTTTAGGGTTGCTGTGATTTTACTAATTGTGGTTGCAGACGTGTATAGGGTTGAAGCATAAGCCTTCATGGACACAGGCTTTGTTGAATGCCAATGGCAGGTAATTGGTAAACATATTTTCAAAAAGAGTAGAAGGCCTAGAGAACTGCCCTGTGGTATACCACAATTTACATGTTGAACATTAGAGAAGCTTCCATTAAAGAAAACCCTCCGTGTTCTATTAGATAGATATCATGGATTATGAGCTATGGCAGAGGTTGAAAAGCTATAACATAAGTTCTCAACAACAAGTTATGGTCAATAATATGCAAGGCTGTACTGAAATCTAACAGTACAGCTCCCACAATATTCTTATTATCAATTTATTTTAACCAATCAGCCATTTGTGTCAGTGCAGCACATGTTGAGTGCTCTTTTCTATAAGCAAGCTGAAAGTCTTAATTGTTTACAGAGAAATAGCATTGTATTTGGTCCCCCCTAAAAATCCAACAGTTTGCCTATCCCAGCTCTGCATCTGTGTGGTCATGATGCACTATGGATGTAGCCCACCCAGGTGGCTACAGGGTCAGGTGACCTATGAACATGACTGAGGTCATGGGTTCAAACTCCAGATGTCAATAATTTGGAGTGTGGGGGCCATGAATGGTTTTACACCAGAAAATAAAATATGGACTGCTTCCTACCCCAGGGAATTATTCATTGACTAGGCCTATATGCAACCACCATAAACTGGTAATAGTTTTCCATTTAATGGGTTAGTTGTAAGCCTAGTCAAATGAGTAAGCAAGGCCTACTCTGGTGGCAACGAGGTATACAAATGTACCATGCACTAAAACACATTAAGGAAAGACAAATCATTATCTATATTACTGGCTCCTCCACAGGTCCATCACACAGTAACCGGTCATCAGACACTTCATCTGGACAATGCCCATGCCAGTTAGATGGTGTGGTTACCCACTACTCCAGGGGATAAAGCATTTACCACTAACAAACTGGAACAGATACACTGGAATTAGGCGTCCGATTTGGCAAATCCACATTCGTTGTAAAATACTGTATCTCTCTACTGTTTGCTCACGTCTGTAGACTCGCTCACAGACGTAAACTCCGCTGTGACAATGGGAAATCAAATTGAAACTGAAACCAGACATGAGAGTTCTGCAAATGTGTACACCACAATAGTGGCATAATATTTTCTGCAAAAAATTCCTTTCCTAATGTAAGTAACAATTACGGTGGCCTATTCGGTGTCCCTGTTCTCGACAATATGAGGTGCTGAATGTACTGCATGTTGTCAACTATAAACATGTTTGGTAATGGTTTATTTGCTTGTAGCCACATAACATTTTCATTATATCGTTTCGAAAACATTCTAATCAGTGTATTAATCTTTCGTCATTGTTTTCCAAGCTATTGTAAACGGTGGGATGAATTAATAAAACGTCCTTTACAAGTAACGTTAGATGCCAAAGAAAAGTTATAGTTTCTCAAGTTACCAAGCCGCGCTTCCCAGTAGACTTAATTTGATTCCGCTTGTTCTCAAAAAGTCCTACATTAGCCTTCTCATGCGGTTTGAGTCAGTGCGGTCATAAAAACATGTACCAAAAGTTGTAAACATTGACACATTTTCAAAACATCACGAAGAAAGCATATTGAACAACACTATATGTGTTGAAACATGATTATATTCAACGCAATAAAATGAAACAGGCAAGATATGTTTTTACTTACGTTCCAATGTAGCCAACAGCCTCGCCTGGCGACCGACAAAGCTCTCACGAGACCAAGGTCCCTCCTTGAGCAAACCAAAACAGTTGGACTTTGCGTCGAAGATATTCATTTGGTTTCACTCAAGCCGTAACAACAAATCTTCTGTGCTGTTTCATCCGCGAATTTTCTCTATCGACGGAAATTCGATACGAGCGGCTTCTTTGTTCCATTTCTTGGATATCACCATTCATGTGTCGCTGACACACACACTGATTGGCCACGTCGCTCGAGGGATAGGATCGGGAATAGGTGAAGGCTAGGGCACCAGCAGAGCCATTTATTTTCGCCGTCCTAAAGTCTGCCGTTTCTCGTAGCAATGATATAACGATACAATTCAACACTGACCTCGGGGAGTGAATAAGAAGCCTAGTCTAAATTTGACAACAAATCAGAGAGAGAGAGTTGAAAGTTTTATGCAACTAGCCTTAATTCAACTAAATATACTGAACACAAATATAAACGTAACATTTTACCTTTATTTAACTAGGCAAGTCAGTTAAGAACAAATACTTATTTTCAATGGCGGCCTAGGAACAGTGGGTTAACTGCCTGTTCAGGGGCAGAATGACAGATTTGTACCTTGTCAGGTCAGTGATTTGAACTTGCAACCCTTTCAGTTACTAGTCCAACTCTCTAACCACTAGGCTACCCTGCCACCCCACATAAAGTGTTGGTCCCATGTTTCATGAGCTGAAATAAAAGATCCCAGAAATTTTCCATACACACAAAAAGCTTATTTCTCTGAAATTTAGTGCACACATTTGTTAACATCCCTGTTAGTGAGCATTTATCCTTTGCCAAGATAGTCCATCCACCTGCATATCAAGAAGCGGATTAAACAGTATTCTCATTACACAGGTGCACCTTGTGCTGGGAACAATAAAAGGACAGTTATCAAATGTGCAGTTTGTCACACAACACAATGCCACAGATGTCTCAAGTTTTGAGGGAGCACACAATTGGCATGTTGACTGCAGGAATGGCCACCAGAGCTGTTGCCAGTCAATTTAATGTTAAGTTCTCTACCATAAGACGACGTTTTAGAGAATTTGGCAGTATGTCCAACCGGCCTCACAACCGCAGACCACGTGTAACCATGCCAGCCCAGGACCTCCACATCTGGCTTCTTCACCTGCGGGATCGTCTGAGACCAGCCACCTGGACAGCTGATAAAACTATGGGTCAGCACAACAAAAGAATGCCTGCACAAACTGTCAGAAATCATCTTAGGAAAGCTCATCTGCTTGATCGTCGTCCTCACCAGGGTCTTGACCTGACTGCAGTTCAGTGTTGTAGCCAACTTCAGTGGGTAAATGCTCCCCTTCGATGACCACTGGCACGCTGGAGAAGTGTGGATGGCAGACAGCATGTATTGTGTTGTGTGGGCGAATGGTTTGCTGATGTCAACGTTGTGAACAGAGTGCCCCATGGTGGCGGTGGGGTTATGGTATGGACAGGCATAAGCTACAGACAACAAACACAATTGCACTTTATTGATGGCAATTTGAATGCACAGAGATACCGTGACGAGATCCTGAGGCCCATTGTTGTGCCATTCATCCGCCACCATCACCTCATGTTTCAGCATGATAATGTACGGCCCATTGTCACAAGGATCTGTACACTATTTCTGGAAGCTGAAAATTTGCCAGTTCTTCCATGGCCTGCATACTCACCAGACATGTCACACATTGAGCATATTTGGAATGCTCTGGATCGTGTACGACAGCATGTTCCAGTTCCCACCAATATCCAGCAACTTCGCAGCCTTTGAATAGGAGTGGGACATCATTCCACAGGCCACAATCAACAGCCATCTCTTTGCTAAAGAGATTTGTTGCTCTGCATGACACAAGACACTGACTGGTTTCTGATCCACACCCCTACCTAATTCATTTCTTTCAATTAACTAATTTCCTTATATGAACTGTAACAGTAAAATCTTTGAAATTGTTGCATGTTGCGTTTATATTTTTGTTCGGCATATTATAGGCCTACATAGCCAAATGTTGGACTAAAGGAGCCTAACGTTTGTCCTTAGTCCAAGGACCTTCTATTTAAAGGGTGAATTGGCTCTGGAAGCCAAACAGCCAAATACTCTATCTAAAAGTAAATCAATTCTCAATTGCGGTATGGTTCTATTTATTTATTTAACTAGGCAAATCAGTTAAGAACAAATTCTTATTTTACAATGACGGTCTACCCCGTCCAAACCCTCCCCTAACCTTGACGACGCTGGGCCAATTGTGCGCCGGCCTATGGGACGACCGATCACAGCCGGTTGTGATACAGTCCAGGATCAATCCAGGGTCTGTAGTGAGGCCTCTAGCACTGAGATGCAGGGCCTTAGACTGCTGCGCCACTTAGGAGCCCAAGAAGCATAAATCCCTCTACTTTAATATCACATACAAACTATTTCACAAATGCACAATGTACACTTACTGTAAAAGGTTTTCACTGGATGTAACACAGCTGACAGTATTCTTCAGTGACAACATGTTTACACACAAGTTTTCAGAGACGCAGACAGATAATTAGCACATGTGGTCCACTCTGTCTTCTGTCTGATTTCCGTAAACAAGCCTGGTAACATAGAAGTATGGCAGTGTAGGAACCCTAACCCTAAAAAGGAAAGTATCAATTTAACCTTTGCCATTTTTTATGATTTCCGTTATGAAAGATAAGGCCCTTAGGCTTCCAAAACCGTACCACAAGCGATGTGTATTAATGTTCAGACCGAGCGTTGCGGCTCTTAACAAAACTCCCCCCTCAGACGACACCTTTGTCCAATGACTGAGTTATAATCTAGGGCTAAGGCATACACAGCTATAGCCTTGAATACATGCATGAAGGTAGACCACATAGTAGACATAGACGTTATGATTTAAGGCCTATTGATTCTGGCCTCAGGGACAGGATATCGAAATAGCATGAAATCAATTCCAATACTAAACATCACCATTGATCACAAGTCATTGTACAACCACATTGATTATATTTTGTCATTATACACATTACCATTGATTGCCCGACGGTATACACATTTTTTTACGTCTTGACTACATTCAACCTTAGAATGGTTAAAATGGTGCCTGGGGTATGCTTATTCTGTGCTGTGATCAGCCTGCATATCATTTTGTGTGTGTGTGTGTGTGTGTGTGTGTGTGGTCAGACTACCAGATGGATGAGTTCTCATTGCTGTTGACACACCTGACGCTTGACTAACAGCTGCCTGCTCAGCACTTTCATAGAACTATGGAAATTCTCTTACTCTCTCTCTTCACCTCTTTCCCTCTTTCCCTTTCTCTCTCTCTCTCTTTCTCTCTCTCACTCTCTCTCTCTCTCTCTCTCTCTCTCTCTCTCCCCTTCTCTCTCTTTCTTTCTCTCATTCCCCCTCTCTCCCTCTCTCTCAGGCTATGAATGATCATCATCAGTTGGATGCTTATGTCTTAGTGAGCATTTTGCTGGGTCTGTGAGCTACAGACAGACGGTGTGTGTGTGTGTATACAGTGCATTCAGAAAATTTTCAGACCCATGGATTTTTTTCACATTTTGTTACGTTACAACCTTATTCTAAAATGTATTTAAAACATGTATTTCCTCATAATGACAAAGCAAAAACAGGTTCTTAGATACTTTAGCAAATGTATTAAAAATAAAAAACCTTGGTATGACGCTACAAGCTTGGCACACCTCTCAAGCTCTGTGAGGGTTGATGGGGAGCGTCGCTGCACAGCTATTTTCAGGTCTCCAGAGATGTTCGATTGGGTTCTGGCTGTGCCACTCAAGGACATTCAGATACTTGTCCCAAAACCACTCCTTCATTGGTTTGGCTGGGTGCTTAGGGTCATTGTCCTGTTGGAAGGTGAGCCTTCAACCTAGTCTGAGGTCATGAGTGCTCTGGAGCAAGTTTTCATCAAGGATCTCTGTACTTTGCTCCGTTCATCTTTCCCTCAATCCTGACTAGTCCCTGCCGCTGAAAACATCCCCACAGACTAATGCTGCCACCACCATGCTTTACCGAAGGGATGGTGCCACGTTTCCTCCAGACGTGAGACTTGGCATTCAGGCCAAAGAGTTCAATCTTGGTTTCATCAGACCAGAGAATCTTGTTTCTCATGGTCTGAGAGTCCTTTAGGTGCCTTTTGGCAAACTCAAAGCGTGCTGTGCCTTTCACTGAGGAGTGGCTTCCGTCTGGCCACTCTACCATTAAGGTGGAGTGCTGCAGAGATGGTTGTCCTTCTGGAAGGTTCTCCCATCTCCACAGAGGAACTCTGGAGCTCTGTCAGATTGACCAGATTGTTCACCTCCCTTACCAAGGTCCTTCTCCCCTGATTGCTCAGTTCCATTTAAGAATTATGGAGGCCACTGGGTTCTTGGGGACCTTCAGTGCTGCAGACATTTTTTGGTACTCTTCCACAGATTGACACAATCCTGTCTCTGAGCTCTACAGACAATTCCTTCAACCTCATGGCTTGGTTGTTGCTCTGACATGCACTGCCAACTGTAGGACCTTATATAGACAGGTGTGTGCCTTTCCAAGTCATGTCTAATCAATTAAATTTACCACAGGTGGATTCCAATCAAGTTGTAGAAACATCTCAAGGATGAACTCAATTTCAATTCTCATAGCAAAGGGTCTGAAAACTTATGGAAATAAGGTATTTCTGGTTAAAAAAATAATATGGGGTATTGTGTCTATATTGAGGACAATGTTTTATTTAATGCATTTCAGAATAAGGCTGTAGTGTAACAAAATTAGAACAAAGTCAAGGAGGTCTGAATACTTTCCAAATGCACTGAATGTGTTTCTCATCTCAAATGTGATAGTGTGTTTCTCATCTCAAATGTGATCTAATTTCCTACCTGGTGTCTCACTAAACCAGATTGATTTGATCATCATATATGGACAAACGCCACCATGTTTTCTGCTCATTAAAAACCAGGAAAATGAGTAACAGCCTATATTGCCTCCACTGTGCTGAACTATCTTTCACTTCGCCTTATATGTGGGTGAGTGTTTTGTTTGCATTTAAATGTGTGTGTGTGTGTGTGTGTGTGTGTGTCTCTCTCTCTCTCTCTCTCTCTCTCTCTCACTTTATCTCAATCGCTCTCTCTCTCGTCATTTCTCTCTCTCCCACTGCTTCCTTTCCTACCTCCTACTTATCGCTTATTATTATTGAATAAATATGAGTTTTGCATAACTGCATACTGAGAACAGATGTTGAGAGATGGAGAAGAAAAGAGAAAGACTGAGTGACATGGCAATACATTTTGCCTCCCACAGTATATTGTAAGCATTGGTATTTATTTGATTTTTACAATAATTGGGCTATGGACTAGCTAGGGCAAAAGCTTGAGTCTCAATGCTTTATCATCTGTCCATTCCGCACAAGGGGACCAATTATTTTGTCAGAATTTCAAATGTCAACCACTGCCTATTCAGGGTTCATCTCAAATTAGCAACTCTAATACATACACACACACACACACACACACACACACACACACACACACACACACACACACACACACACACACACACACACACACACACACACACACACACACACACACACACACACACACACACACACACATACACACACACACACAAAGAATAATTGGAACCCACAGCCTTAAGGCGGTACCAGTGACATTGCCTAAACCCCTTACAGCTGTGTGTGTTTATCTGCGTGTGTGTGTGTTGTGCGTGTTCTGCAGATAACATCAACACCTTCAGATGACTGTATGGCCTCCTGACCTTACAAACAAACACAATCTTATAACAAACACATGCATCGATTCACAATGAGTCACTATGCCAAAAGGATCACAGGCTTTACTGTATGGGAGAATCTCAATTGCCTACTGCTCGCGTCCTCTCTCCTCTCTGCCTTCTCAAAACCCATTGGAGGAGAAAGTCATAGGGGAGGGACCTTTGGCTTTCTCATCCAATGGGTTTTGAGAAGGAGGCGAGGAGAGAGGACACGAGGAGTATACAATTAAGATTCTCCCTCTCTGTCCACAAACGTCACCCCTGCTGTGTTTGTACTGACGTCAGCCCTCAAATGTAAGCAAGTCATTTGTGCTCAGCATGAGTCCCAGTTCCTCTGACTTTGTGTGCTACACTCTGTTATTATACAATCATGATCACCAGCAAAAACTCTGATGAAGGTCAAAACCGTGTCATACTAAACTCACCTGCTCCCGTGCTGGTAGGATCTATGCTGCCATCTTTTGGTAAATTCTGGTAATTTCTGATATTTTAAACCATTGTACTTGTCCAGGAGGATCAGGCCTACTGCACTGTAACATTGTACTTGTCCAGGAGGATAAGGCCTACTGCACTGTAACATTGTACTTGTCCAGGAGGATCAGGCCTACTGCACTGTAACATTGTACTTGTCCAGGAGGATCAGGCCTACTGCACTGTAACATTGTACTTGTCCAGGAGGATCAGGCCTACTGCACTGTAACATTGTACTTGTCCAGGAGGAGCAGGCCTACTGCACTGTAACATTGTACTTGTCCAGGAGGATCAGGCCTACTGCACTGTAACATTGTACTTGTCCAGGAGGAGCAGGCCTACTGCACTGTAACTTTGTACTTGTCCAGGAGGAGCAGGCCTACTGCACTGTAACATTTCAAATCAAGTCACTTTCTCATATTCCTACATATTCCTACTCTGATGAATCCTCAAATAACACTGTGCCATAAATCCTATATTTCTTCACAGACAATGGTGATGGTAACGATGATGATAAGGATGATAATTGATAAGATGATGCAGTATGTAGATTTTGAAGAAAATAGAAAAGATGACTATGATCAATGTGTAAATCTCAGCAAAGAACACAGAAAAGCTGATGAGAAAGACAGAACTATAAGGCTGTGTTTACACAGGCAGCCCAGATCTGATCTTTTGCCCAATTATTGGCAAAACAGCTGATCTGATTGGGAAAAATAACAATTATTGGGAAAATATCAGAATTGGGCTGCTTGTGTAAATGTGTGTGAATGAAAGAGAGAGTGAGGGAGACAGAGAGAAAGAAAGAGAGAGAAATAGAGCGATGCCAATATCACACTAGATGAAGTGTGATATTGCAGGTTAACAGCCTCTCATAGTGGAGCAGATGACTCATATTACAGTACAAACACCATGTTCACCTTACAGACTATCACCCAGACCAACCCTCATATAACCAACCACTCACCGGGTGGACCAGTAATTAGCCAAACAACACACACACACACCACGGTGTAACACCTACTGTACGTGACACTCTAGCCACTCATTAGCATTTAGCTTACATCATTTTTCCGGACAGTGCACTTTCTGAAGTGAGTTAATTAGAATGAGTGTATTACCATGTCCTTGAGAGTGGTGTGGGCTGTAGTAGCAGAGGGCTGCTGCTGGGGGTAATAGGATGTCATTATTTAATGTTGTATAACGAGAGGGTCACCTAGGACTCGTTAGCCTGATACTAATGAGTGTTTTGTTTCATAGGTGATTAAAGAAGGATTTCCTCTGTTTGCACTGGGGCACCGAGACGTGACTAAAGACTATAATTTCTATTGTCAAGTGGTCAATACAATGTAATTCTAAGTAACCATTATTTATTAGTTAAGAACAAATTCCACAAAGCATTGTGTTTGGTGAAAAAATTCAATAGCTCACTTTTTCAAAGTAGCTTGCTATATTTTTATTATGCAATGTATGTTTCTGCCTGATAATGCAGTGTATGTTTCTGCCTGATAATGCAGTGTATGTTTCTGCCTGATAATGCAGTGTTTGTGACAGATTGTAAGTGACATATGATGTGTGGGTTCTTCATTTCCTGTTGTAAGAGTTAGATTTCCTGTGTCACGGCTGCCTTGGCCTCGTCTCCCTGGCGCTCGGTGTTCACCTGGGAACAATGACAACATGAACACAACTCAAGTTAGTTGTCAGTAATATAATGTATCTTAAAATAGGATTGGTCTCACAGTCAGTCAGTGAATGTCATTGGTCATATAGTACTGTACTCACCCTGTAGGAGGAGCTCCACTCCCCGGCCCCGTGGCTGTTGACAGAGCGTGCCCGGAACAGGTAGTGTGTGTCTAGGCGGAGCCCGGCTGTCTGCAGGTTGCAGGTCTTCAGCCCCACCAGGACCACTCCCTTCCCCTCCTCCATGGCCATCCCCACGGTAACAGCATCCTGGAAGTGGATGTCAAAGGTCTCCACCTCCTCGCCCATGGGCAGCATCCAGAAGATCTACACAGACAAATAGAGTTATCATTATTGGATAACTTCACATAGATATAAAACAATACATTTGAAGTTTATAATAAGTCCCTAGTTGCTGTGTAACTGTACCTCCACAGTGTCTCCGCTGACAATGTGCTGGTAGATGATGGGGGGCCTGGGCAGCAGGTGGCGCTCCTTATCGCTGCAGTCCCCAGCCGACATGCCCAGCTGTTCCTCCATCACCAGCTTTCTGGGGCTCTTGGGGTTCCGGGGGCTCAGGGGGGAGTCCGCCAGGGCCAGGGTGCGGTGGGGGGTCCCTGGGCAGGATGGCACCTGCAACACCTCGCAGCACCCCTCCAAAACGTCTGACTCCACGCTGGTCGCTGATGCAACCACTGCATCCACTTCAGGGCTCTTCCAGTAGAGGTGGGTCCCCAGAAGGCCCTGCAGGTCTCTAAGGAGGGCGTCAAAGTCCATCTTCACCCCCTTGAAGGGCTCCCCCTCCTGGAGAGTCAGGGCAGGGCGGTGGATGTCCCCATTGACCTTCTGCAGCCACTGGGTCAGAGCCATGGCCCCAGTCAGGAAGGCCACGGTGTCGGGCTCCAGGAGGGCCTGCTCAGAGATCACCTCCAGCCCAGTCAGGGAGCCCAGGAGTGGAGCAGAGGTCTGGAGGAAGTCCCTGGCACCGCTGCAGGTACTGGAGGTCAGGATGTCCAGGTGGGAGAGCAGTGCCGCCTCCTGGTCTAGCAGGACATTACGGAGAGACAGGAAGCCCTCGCGCACGCGGCGTCTCAGCTCGGCACCGTCGGAGCCCGTTTGGGCCCTCAACTGGTCCATGGACACCATGTCGGCTTCACACTGGGACTTCACTACAGCCACGTGACAAGGGCAGCAATACAAACTTAACTTCCTGTATTAATTAACTTTCAATTCATTTACTTTGAGTTTACTCAATTGCCACAACGGAGTAAGATGTTTGACATAACGGCTACCATTACTGTGGTTCACAGAGATGTGGTTTGGAGAATGTATTTTTTACTTGCAGTAATTAAGATGTGAAAGCTGAACTCTGGTAGATTTTGGCTGCACTTATGAAAGCTAATTAACTGAACCAAAGCTGTTTGTGCAGCAACATTAAGCCTTCAAATTAACAACATAAATCCATAAAATGAATACAAAGAAAAACTGCCCTTAGTGGAACTTATATAAAGAGTCTCAGAAACAATAGAGCAGTAGATGTGACCTTACCCTTCTCAGCCTGCTCCAGTGAATTGCGGATGCCCACCTCCCTGCGGGCGCGGGCCTCGTGGACGGGTGACACGTCATGTCCCTGGTGCCCCTGTTCCATGCACCCCTGGCACCCCAGAGCTCCATCGTCAAGGCAACAGTGGGACAGGGAGCTGTCGTGGTGGGTGGGGCATGGATCGCGGCACCCACCCTCCACGGGCTCCGTCAGCACGTGGGCCTGGAATGCCCGGTTGCCATGGAGTTTTCTCAGGCACTTGGCACAGTTGTTGAGGCCACAGGTGCGGCAGTAGTTCTGGGCCTCGCGCTGCTTAGAGCAGATCTCGCAGGCGGTCACCCTCAGGGATGTGTCCTTGGCCCGGGTGTTTTTGGGTTGCTTCACCCGTCTCAGGCCCTCCAGCCTCTCTAGGAGCTGCTCAGATACGTTGGCCAGAAGAAGATTCTCTGGGAAGGGCCAGGGCCCGCCAGGCTGGAGGGAGTAGTGAACCAGGCAACTGGGGCACTGGGAGTAGGGCTGGGCCTGTTGGGCATCAGAGGCCTTGGTGCTGGAGGGCTTCTTGCGGATGCCTTCCAGGCAGGGCTGGCAGAGGCAGTGGCCACAGGGCAGAGACACAGGCTGGAGGAGGAGAGTGTCACAGGCTGGGCAGCAAAGGTGGAGAGCCAGGGAGCGGGTCATGGGGTCTAGCTCAGCTTTGGTCTGGGCATCCTGAGCGCTAGAAGGGGTAACAGGCAGGCTTAGGGTTCAGAGGGGAGAGCTGGAGAAAAATACTAATGTAGCCTACATACATCATCACTGTTACAGTACAATATCCTCCCTCCACAACTACGCCAGCCATTTTCAGATAACTACAACAGTTATTCCTGTCTATACAAAACATAAAAATCATATTTGGCACTACTTCAGTACTTGTTAGGCTTTTTAAAATCAGTTTCTTACCCTATCTCCTTTCCTGTGTGTTTGGCTTTGGGGTTGGAGCGCTTCTTTGAAGATCTCAAGCGCGGCCAACAGCCGGATTCAGAATCAGTACCAGGCATTATTGTATTAGATAAGTGAATCCTAGTTGTATTTTATGTGCTGAGATATCCTAAAGAAAACAAAGTCATTATTAGATGTCACTCATTAGGCTAGCCTACTTTATATTTGACTTATTAGCTTACATTTCCTTGCACATTCTAATAGAGATCTTTATATTTAATTACCCAATGTTGACACTTTAACACAATTAGCCTAATCTGGTTAATTCCTTTGCATTTTTCATTGGATTGCAGGTGGAGGGCTACTGAGGCACTTACGTTCTTCAGCACGTCGGTGTGTGATCGAAATGTGAATCTTGCGGGAATATCTCAACTGTTTTACTATGACGTAAACTTGCGGCCATCTATGACGTAATTATAACAGCGTCCGCGGCGGCCGTATCATGTCGTAACGCGAAGAAATTCCAAGCCCTATAATAGGCTCCGCTATGGCTTATTTCCTCAGTGAGAAACAAGTTGATAAAACACCACCAAACATACCACTAGAGATGTCCACTAGATGGAGACATTGGATTAAATTTGAACTTTCAAATCAGAAGTTGCAGGTGATCCGTCTTCTCGCAATGAAGATGCTGTGTTGAGTATTGCCCTCAGTTTAAACGGTTAGATGGGCCTAATACCTTTCATAGCCTAAAATGTCCATAGTCTTAACTATATGACTGACTAGTGACCCGGCTGCTGAGTATTTCCCACTCCATTTGAATTCCCCCTAGTTTTCTGTATAGAACAAATTGATCTGTGACTGCAGAATGAACGAGAGAAACAGCTAGATTCTAAAACAACTCTTTATTGGTCCATTTACAGAAAGTGCTGTAGTGACCATCCAAAGGAAACTAAGAAAACAGTCCAAAGAAAACGTCAAGAAAAACTAAAAAAGCTTTTACCCATTTTACAAGGTTCATATTTATTTTCACCTTCCACCTCTAAAACAAACTCTGGGAGAACATTGGGGAGGGTTGATGCAAAGTCTAGCAAAAGTTCCAAGGGGGTAGGGGTACAGGTGTGAGAGGGGTTCAGGAGCTGAAAGTAACATGGTGGAGGTTGAGGACAAGGTTTCACGTCACAAGCACAGGTGTAACCCTACACAACTGTTGAACACTTTACATGAACTTATACCTAGCTATACACGGGCTCTTCAAGACAGGGTTCTCCCAGATAGAACCGAAGGACTATCCCTGGAAAGGATTACATCAAGCAGGGTCACACAGTCAAATACCCAAATGTAGAAAATAGAAACTTTCAATTTCTCCTCATGCCAGGTAAAGTAACATTTTATATTAGGCAGACTGTGTAAGATAGGGGTAAGGGGGGTTGCTGGTATTGACTACAGAACGATAGAAGACCTTATACATTTCCATTAACCAGTTTAAGTTGGGCTTAAGTTGGGCTTAAGTTGGTTTAACTTGCCTGTCTTAGCAGACAGAAAGCATAGCCATTTGGAATGAACTGAACATAGAGATAGAAACACAGAGAGCGGGGCAGGGTTTGGTGTAATATGTACAGATTTAATTGACATGGGCGGGGTTATGTGCATACATACAGAAGAAAAGAGGGAGGGGCTTGCTAGGTTCAGGGCGGGGTCACCTACTCTAGTTAGTATCTACAGGTAAGAGGAACACATACACATTTACAAGGTTCCTCCTCTCTTGTAGTGTGTCCAAGAAACAGAACAGAAAAAGACAAATTTCACCTGGGTGCTTATTCAGTTGTGTGCAATGCATATACACAATATTGAAGATAGAATTTAAATGCACAGAGCTGACATGGTTATTGTTTTACATGACAGAGAAACGTGTCAGTTCTATGCAACACAGTTCTGAACATTCAGTAATGTGGCACCTGAATGACTATGCCTCAGGTAAGTACAACATCTCCAACAGCACATCAATCGAAAAACAAATAAAGACTGTTTAGTGCCAATGGGGGACGGCATAACTCTTTAAAATCACCTGGACACCTCATCCAGGATTAAATAAGCAGTATTAAATCAAATATATTCCATTGCAACAAACCTCCAAAATATTTTTCAGGTATTAAAATAATGCAAATCAATGCAATAATATTTCTTTCTTGTTATGCCTTCAATTTTTATTTGATGCAATGGACAGAAGGTATGATATACTGTACACAGATAACATGGTAAGGATTGAAGGAGTTTCCCTATATTGGACTGGACCATCTTAACTATCTCACTGTACCAAGCTAACTCTAGCACAGTGGACTGTACCACTATGTGCCTATGGGAAAGAAACCATTACAAAGGATCATGGCGACCTATAGGACCACAGTTTTTCAGATGAGATTTTAGACCCTGAAAAAATAGGTGGAAATCAGATGTTTGACAAGCAATTTCAGCTGTATAGAGTATTTTAACATTTAGTTTAGTTGTTTTTTCACAGTCTCAGTATAAAACAGTAGATAAGCTGTCAGCTTGTGGACTAGGGTTTGAGGTCTGTGGTACTGACGTGTGTGTGTTTGACACGTGTGTATTACTTTAGTGCTCATTCTATTCTCATCATCATTTCCATTTTCACCAGTAGGGGGAGATGTTGACTCAATTGAGAAAAATCTCAGGTCGTCTCTCATGATTAAACAATTGATTTTATGGTAGTGTGTATGTTGATGCCTCAGCGTGTGTGTGTGTGTGTATATTAGTGTTTGTGTGTGTGTGTGTGTGTGTGTGTGCGTCAGTGTGTATGTGTGATTGTATTCAGCAGGTTAATGTAGAGTTGTCCCAGTCCAGCTGGCCCCTCTTGCTGCCCTGTTTTACACTGAGAGCTGCTGGGACCTCCTCCTCCTCCTCGCTGTCGTTTGACTCGGCGCTGGTGATGTCATCGTCTTCCTCATCCTCCTCTTCCTCTTCGCTGGCTTCTTCCTCAGCTCCCTGGGGCTCCTGGAAGTTCTGCATGGGGCACAGAGAGGCAACAGGTGTGTGACAGGTTCCGGAGCTGATTACTGTGGCCCTTGTGTATCCTACTCTGTTTCACAATGTCCCATTTCTGCCTTTCTCTCCTCTTCCCTGCCATTCGTCCCTCTGCCCTCAAACTTCAGTTACTCACTCTATTTCCGATGCTGTGATGAAGCTGACTCAGTAGCTCTCGTCACTCATTTTTGAATTCCCCTTCCCCATAAATTGTTTAGCGTTGTTACGTTCGTCGTTAGATGAATGAAACCAAAGCGCAGCGCGGAAAGTGTTCATGATTTTGAATACTGAACTCCAACAAAACAACAAAATACAAAACCGAACATAAAGTTCTGCAGGGCTAGACAGCAACTGTGCAAAAACAATATCCCACAATCTAAGGTGGGAAAATGGGCTGCCTAAGTATGATCCCCAATCAGAGACAACGATAGACAGCTGACTTTGATTGGGAACCATACCCGCCAACAAAGAAATAGAAAAACTAGAATGCCCACCCAAATCACACCCCGACCTAACCAAATAGAGAAATAAAAAGGCTCTAAGGTCAGGGTGTGACAAGCGTGTTCATTTCCCCCCCATATAACTAGTCAATCATATATCCTAATGGTATACTCTTGTTATCTTCTTTTTTTGCCACTGTTGCGTAAGGCTAATTATGTGTCAAGGAAATGTTTGGTCACGTTGCATTGTGACACATTTCAGTTTAATCTTTAAATGCAGTAATTGACCCTTTTTCAAACCTCCAAGTGGATGCCATGTTCAGGTGGACATGAACACTTGCTACGTAAATGTAAATGTGGGTGTAATGAAGATGCCTGTTATTATGATTGAATTATGATTGATGTTCTAGCTCTGGTATGTGAGCTATGTGGGAGGCTGTCCATAGCCTGGTATACCCCAACCTGCTACAGTTGGTTTGGTATGTGAGCTATGTGGGAGGCTGTCCATAGCCTGGTATACCCCAACCTGCTACAGTTGGTTTGGTATGTGAGCTATGTGGGAGGCTGTCATTAGCCTGGTATACTCCAACCTGCTACAGTTGGTTTGGTATGTGAGCTATGTGGGAGGCTGTCCATAGCCTGGTATACCCCAACCTGCTACAGTTGGTTTGGTATGTGAGCTATGTGGGAGGCTGTCATTAGCCTGGTATACTCCAACCTGCTACAGTTGGTTTGGTATGTGAGCTATGTGGGAGGCTGTCCATAGCCTGGTATACCCCAACCTGCTACAGTTGGTTTGGTATGTGAGCTGTGTGGGAGGCTGTCCATGCCTGGTATACCCCAACTTGCTACAGTTGGTTTGGTATGTGAGCTATGTGGGAGGCTGTCATTAGCCTGGTATACTCCAACCTGCTACAGTTGGTTTGGTATGTGAGCTATGTGGGAGGCTGTCCATAGCCTGGTATACCCCAACCTGCTACAGTTGGTTTGGTATGTGAGCTGTGTGGGAGGCTGTCCATAGCCTGGTATACCCCAAACTGCTACAGTTGGTTTGGTATGTGAGCTGGGTGGGAGGCTGTCCATAGCCTGGTGTTGGTTTGGTATGTGAGCTGTGTGGGAGGCTGTTCATAGCCTGGTATACCCCAACCTGCTACAGTTGGTTTGGTATGTGAGCTGTGTGGGAGGCTGTCCATAGCCTGGTATACCCCAACCTGCTACAGTTGGTTTGGTATGTGAGCTGTGTGGGAGGCTGTTCATAGCCTGGTATACCCCAACCTGCTACAGTTGGTTTGGTATGTGAGCTGTGTGGGAGGCTGTTCATAGCCTGGTATACCCCAACCTGCTACAGTTGGTTTGGTATGTGAGCTGTGTGGGAGGCTGTCCATAGCCTGGTATACCCCAACCTGCTACAGTTGGTTTGGTATGTGAGCTATGTGGGAGGCTGTCCATAGCCTGGTATACCCCAACCTGCTACAGTTGGTTTGGTATGTGAGCTATGTGGAGGCTGTTCATAGCCTGGTATACTGCAACCTGCTACAGTTGGTTCGGTATGTGAGCTGTGTGGAAGGCTGTTCATAGCCTGGTATACCCCAACCTGCTACAGTTGGTTTGGTATGTGAGCTATGTGGAGGCTGTTCATAGCCTGGTATACTCCAACCTGCTACAGTTGGTTCGGTATGTGAGCTGTGTGGAAGGCTGTTCATAGCCTGGTATACCACAACTAAAGTTGGTTTGGTATGTGAGCTATGTGGAAGGCTGTTCATAGCCTGGTATACCACAACTAAAGTTGGTTTGGTATGTGAGCTATGTGGAAGGCTGTTCATAGCCTGGTATACCACAACTAAAGTTGGTTTGGTATGTGAGCTATGTGGGAGGCTGTTCATAGCCTGGTATACTTCAACCTGCTACAGTTGGTTCGGTATGTGAGCTGTGTGGAAGGCTGTTCATAGCCTGGTATACCACAACTAAAGTTGGTTTGGTAGGGTAGGCCTGATTGAGACTTAGGTTTTTGATTTCTATTCAAACCTGTACTGCGAGAGTCTGTTAATTTAGTAAAAACCTTTGTTGATGATGTAACTATTCATAGGATTTTGTCATTCACCTGGAACCCCCTGTCACTGTTAATAAACTGAACAGTATTTTGCCCCTGATCCTGACTGCACTTAAGGCTGTTCCAACATCTGGTCCGTACAACACTCACCTTCCTTCCTTTATTCCCCCCCCCACGGTTTTGTTTTCAGCCCCCCTCTTCCCCTTACCTCCATAGGATTGACTGTGATATTGAGCGCTGAGTCATCCCAGTCCAGCTCTCTCTCTTTGGTTGTGTCTGAGCTCCTGCCCTCCTGTTGGTGTGTCAGGTGAATACGGTAGATGCCTAGCACAACCACCACCACCAGGGCGGCGATACAAATCACTATCACCACTGTGGCAGCACTGGGGACTCCTGGGGGGGTAAGGAAAGGATGTTAATATTCTGTATGTTAAGTAACATGATGCACCCACAAGCATATAAAATACTTGGTTATACACACAACCAAAACATCTCAGTATGCACACACACATAACGAGAGCATTACCACACACACACACACACACACACACACACACACACACACACACACACACACACACACACACACACACACACACACACACACACACACACACACACACACACACACACACACACACACACACACACACACACACACACACACACACACACACACACACACACACACACACACACACACACACACACACACACACACACACACACAGAAAGTTCCTAGATCTGTAATGTTGAACTGTTGTGCTGATCTGTACTATACTCTCAAAATAACATCAACACCCTGCCTTCTCTCTCTCTCCTTCAGATAAGATATTATATCATGTGTGTATTCATCCAGCTACAGAGGACTCTTTTAATTGGTCATTTGATTCAGTCTGCTTCCTTATTACATAGAGAGGGGGAGGGTGTGGGAGAGGACAAAGAAGAGAGGAGAGAGATCATTTTTTAAACACCAATCCACAGCCTTTGATCTCTCTCATGTTAAAGGCACCCCAGTGTATATACATGAATGCACACAGAATGTTACCGGAAAGTCTGTACGGTCTCCCAACAGAACAATCTACACAGAATGTTACCAGAGAGTCTGTACGGTCTCCCAACAGAACAATCTACACAGAATGTTACCGGAAAGTCTGTACGGTCTCCCAACAGAACAATCTACACAGAATGTTACCAGAGAGTCTGTACGGTCTCCCAACAGAACAATCTACACAGAATGTTACCGGAGAGTCTGTACGGTCTCCCAACAGAACAATCTACACAGAATGTTACCAGAGAGTCTGTACGGTCTCCCAACAGAACAATCTACACAGAATGTTACCAGAGATTCTGTACGGTCTCCCAACAGAACAATCTACACAGAATGTTACCAGAGTGTCTGTACGGTCTCCCAACAGAACAATCTACACAGAATGTTACCAGAGTGTCTGTACGGTCTCCCAACAGAACAATCTACACAGAATGTTACCGGAGAGTCTGTACGGTCTCCCAACAGAACAATCTACACAGAATGTTACCGAGAGTCTGTATGGTCTCCCAACAGAACAATCTACACAGAATGTTACCGGAGAGTCTGTACGGTCTCCCAACAGAACAATCTACACAGAATGTTACCGGAGAGTCTGTACGGTCTCCCAACAGAACAATCTACACAGAATGTTACCAGAGAGTCTGTACGGTCTCCCAACAGAACAATCTACACAGAATGTTACCAGAGAGTCTGTACGGTCTCCCAACAGAACAATCTACATTATTCACTTCATTAAAGACACCCCTCCATGCACACTTCTCATGTGTCCTCTCTTCCCTCCCTTTCTCTCTCTTCATTTCAGTGTCATCTCCTCCCTCTCACTCTCAATGTTTCTTTTGTCCCTCTCTCTCTCGCTTTCAGCTCCCTCTCTCTCTCTCTCGCTTTCACCTCCCTCTCTCTCTCTCTCGCTTTCATCTCCCTCTCTCTCTTCCACCTCCCTCTCTCTCTTGCTTTCACCTCCCTCTCTCTCTCGTTTTCACCTCCCTCTCTCTCTCGTTTTCACCTCCCTCTCTCGTTTTCACCTCTCTCTCTCTCTCTCTCTCACCTCCCTCTCTCTCTCGCTTTCACCTCCCTCTCTCTCTCGCTTTCACCTCCCTCTCTCTCTCTCGCTTTCAGCTCCCTCTCTCTCTCTCTCGCTTTCACCTCCCTCTCTCTCTCGCTTTCACCTCCCTCTCTCTCTCTCGCTTTCACCTCCCTCTCTCTCTCTCGCTTTCATCTCCCTCTCTCTTCCACCTCCCTCTCTCTCTTGCTTTCACCTCCCTCTCTCTCTCGTTTTCACCTCCCTCTCTCTCTCGTTTTCACCTCCATCTCTCTCTCGTTTTCACCTCTCTCTCTCTCTCTCTCACCTCCCTCTCTCTCTCGCTTTCACCTCCCTCTCTCTCTCGCTTTCACCTCCCTCTCTCTCTCGCTTTCAGCTCCCTCTCTCTCGCTTTCAGCTCACTCCCTCTCTATCTCTCTCTCTCTCTCGCTTTCAGCTCCCCCCCTCTCTCTCTCTCTCTCTCTCGCTTGGGAAACATATGTTAACATTGTCAAAGCAAGTGAAGTAGACAATGTACAAAAAAACAAAACAAAAATGAACAGTAAACATTACACTCACAGAAGTGCCTGTCTTCCCTTGAGAGCCAGGTCTGCCTTCGGAGGCCTTTCTCAATAACAAGGTTATGCTCACTGAGTCTGTCCATAGTCAAAGATATCCTTAAGTTTGGGTCAGTCACAGTGGTCAGGTATTCTGCCACTGTGTACTCTCTGTTTAGGGTCAGTCACCGTGGTCAGGTATTCTGCCACTGTGTACTCTCTGTTTAGGGTCAGTCACAGTGGTCAGGTATTCGGCCACTGTGTACTCTCTGTTTAGGGTCAGTCACAGTGGTCAGGTATTCGGCGTACTCTCTGTGTACTCTCTGTTTAGGGCCAAATAGCATTCTCATTTGCTCTGTTTTTTTGACAATTTTTGTAAATAATATTTTTTTTTCTCATGATTTGGTTGGTTGGGTGTAATTGTGTTGTCCTGGGGCTCTGTGGGGTCTTTTTGTGTTTGTGAATAGAGCCCCAGGACCAGCTTGCTGAGGGGACTCTTCTCCGGGTTCATATCTCTGCAGGTGATGGCTTTGTTATGGAAGGTTTGGGAATCGCTTCCTTTTAGGTGGTTGTAGAATTTGATGGCTCTTTTCTGGATTTTGATAAATAGCGGGTATCGGCCTAATTCTGCTCTGCATGCATTATTTGGTGTTTTACGTTGTACACAGAGAATATTTTGGCAGAATTCTGCATGCAGTCTCAATTTGGTGTTGGTCCATTTAGTGAATTCTTGGTTGGTGAGCGGACCCCAGACCTCACAACTGTAAAGGGCAATGAGTTCTATAACTGATTCAGGTATTTTTAGCCAGATCCTAATTGGTAAGTCAAATTTTATGTTCCTTTTGATGGCATAGAAAGCCCTTCTTGCCTTGTCTCTCAGATCGTTCACAGCTTTGTGGAAGTTACCTGTAGCGCTGATGTTTAGACCCAGGTAGGTATAGTTTTTGTGTGCTCTAGGGCAACAGTGTCAAGATGATATTTGTATTTCTGGTCCTTGCGATTGAACCTTTTTTGGAACACCATTATTTTGGTCTTACTGAGATGTACTGTCAGGAACAAGGACTGGCATAATCTGTGCAGAAGATCTAGGTGCTGCTGTAGGCCCTCCTTGGTTGGTGACAGAAGCACCAGATCATCAGCAAACAGTAGACATTTGACTTCAGATTCTAGTAGGGTGAGGCCGGGTGCTGCAGACTGTTCTAGTGCCCTTGCCAATTCATTGATATATACAGTGAGGGAAAAAAGTATTTGATCCCCTGCTGATTTTGTAAGTTTGCCCACTGACAAATAAATGATCAGTCTATAATTTTAATGGTAGGTTTATTTGAACAGTGAGAGAGAGAATAACAACATAAAAATCCAGAAAAACGCATGTCAAAAAATGTTATAAATTGATTTGCATTTTAATGAGTGAAATAAGTATTTGACCCCCTCTCAGTCAGAAAGATTTCCTTCTCCCAGGTGTCTTTTATACAGGTAACAAGCTGAGGTTAGGAGCACACTCTTAAATGGATTGCTCCTAATCTCAGCTTGTTACCTGTATAAAGGACACCTGTCCACAGAAGCAATCAATCAATCAGATTCCAAACTCTCCACCATGGCCAAGACCAAAGAGCTCTCCAAGGATGTCAGGGACAAGATTGTAGACCTACACAAGGCTGGAATGGGCTACAAGACCATCGCCAAGCAGCTTGGTGAGAAGGTGGCAATAGTTGGTGTATTTATTCGCAAATGGAAGAAACACAAAAGAACTGTCAATCTCCCTCGGCCTGGGGCTCCATGCAAGATCTCACCTCGTGGAGTTGCAATGATCATGAGAACCATGAGAATCATGAGGAATCAGCCCAGAACTACATGGGAGGATCTTGTCAATGATCTCAAGGCAGTTGGGACCATAGTCACCAAGAAAACAATTAGTAACACACTATGCCGTGAAGGACTGAAATCCTGCAGTGCCCGCAAGGTCCCCCTGCTCAAGAAAGCACATACAGGTGTATACATGCCCGTCTGAATCAGAGGACAACTGGATGAAAGTGTTGTGGTCAGATGAGACCAAAATGGAGCTCTTTGGCATCAACTCAACTCGCTGTGTTTGGAGGAGGAGGAATGCTCCTTAATGAATGCTCCTTAAACCTTAATGACTTGGAGAAGATCTGCAAAGAGGAGTGGGACAAAATCCCTCCTGAAATGTGTGCAAACCTGGTGGCCAACTACAAGAAACGTCTGACCTCTGTGATTGCCAACAAGGGTTTTGCAGAGGGGTCAAATACTTATTTCCCTCATTAAAATGCAAATCAATTTATAACATTTTTGACATGCGTTTTCTGGATTTTTGTTGTTGTTATTCTGTATCTCACTTCAAATAAACCTACCATTAAAATTATAGACGGATCATTTCTTTGTCAGTGGGCAAATGTACAAAATCAGCAGGGGATCAAATACTTTTTCCCCTCACTGTATGTTGAAGAGGGTGGGGCTTAAGCTGCATCCCTGTCTCACCACACGGCCCTCTGGGAAGAGATGTGTTTTTTTGCCTGTTTAAACTGCACACTTGTTGTTTGTTTACATAGATTTTAAACGTTGTATGTTTTTCTCTCGCTCTTTCTCTCTCTGTGTGTTCAATAATAGTAGCTATTTACACATGCACGCAGAGTCCTCCCCATTCTCCAATAGCACTGTAGTCCAGTTTCTTCTCTCTCTCACACACACACGCACACCCACACACACACATACAAACAGACACAGAGGTGTGTTAAAAGGTGTGTTGGGCTGGAACAGAATTATCCTATGGTAAGTCCTACCTGAGCTGTGTGTGGGGTATAGACTGATGATTCTATAGTCTTACCTGGACCGTGTGTGGGGTATAGACTGTGGACCATGGCCAGATGAGGAACGACTTGCATGTACTGGGACGGGGCTACCATGTGATTGACATGCTCCCCTGCCTCTGATTTGTGGAGTACACTAATCTGGGCGGGGCAAGAATAGAGAGCAAGGTTACAGGTATAATAAATGTCTCAGTAAATATAGGAGTATATTCCAAATAAGGACTATTACACACAGAACCGTCAGAGATTTTCTGGGAAGAGCAAGTTGAAAAGGCAAAGGGTCTCAGGGCAGGAAATGTTTAATCAATTATAATTTCTGGAAGCACAGGAACATTGGAATTCCTGTATTTTTATCGTTACGCTCTCTAGTCCACTGACCTCCAGGGTGAACTCATTGCTGGTGTAGCGTCCGTTTAGCTCAGAGCAGGTGAGACGGAACTTCCTGTCTGGGGTCTGAGCGGGGTGCCAGTTGTGGTAATGCACCTGCCTGATCACCTGCTCATAATTGGACATGGAGTCCACACCTGAGAGAGATGGTGGACACATTCCTATGGTCACTACCAGTATCATAGATCAGGGGTTATGGATTTAGAGGAAGATAGGGGTTATGGATATAGAGTAAGATAGGGTTTATGAATATAGAGGAAGATAGGGGTTATAGATATATAGGAAGATAGGGGTTGTGGTTATAGAGGAAGATAGGGGTTATGGATTTAGAGGAAGATAGGGATTATGGTTATAGAGGAAGATGGGGGTTATGGTTATAGAGGAAGATATGGGTTATGGTTATAGAGGAAGATAGGGGTTATGGTTATAGAGGAAGATATGGGTTATAGTTATAGAGGAAGATAGGGGTTATGGTTATAGAGGAAGATAGGGGTTATGGTTATAGAGGAAGATAGGGGTTATGGTTATACAGGAAGATAGGGGTTATGGATATAGAGGAAGATAGGGGTTATGGTTATAGAGGAAGATGGGGGTTATGGTTATAGAGGAAGATGGGGGTTATAGATATATAGGAAGATAGGGGTTATGGTTATAGATGAAGATAAGGGTTATGGTTATAGAGGAAGATAGGGGTTATGGTTATAGAGGAAGATAGGGGTTATGGATATAGAGGAAGATAAGGGTTATGGTTATAGAGGAAGATATGGGATATGGATATAAAGGAAGATAGGGGTAATGGTTATAGAGGAAGATAGGGGTTATGGTTATAGAGGAAGATAGGGGTTATGGTTAGGTGTTTGCATGGTAACATAGATGGAGGCATGCCAGAGGTGGAGTTGGAGTTGGGGTAGGAGTCAGAGGTTAGATAGGGATTAGAGGTCAGGAAATGTGACGTTTACATGGTAACTTACCGTATATAGACATGCCGGAGGTGGAGTTGGTGGCGTCCAGGTGTTTCCCCAGCAGGGTGCTACGCTGCAGCTGGAGACTCTCCTGCTCTGGCCTCAGCTCCTCCCCCAGCACCAGGATGTCACAGTAGTCCAGGTTATGAATGATCTCCTCCTGGACCCCCGGCCTGCCCGCTGAAACACACACATGTGAGAATGCATGTACACACACACACACACACACACACACACACACACACACACACACACACACACACACACACACACACACACACACACACACACACACACCAGTGGAGGCTCCTCAGAGGAGGAAGGGGAGAAATCCTTTCGTGAATTTCATATAAAAATGAAAATGGTAAAACATTTTTAAAAAGTTGTCCTTTTTAGATAAAACAATACTAAATAAATTCATGTCACCAAATCATTTATTAAAACACACCATTTTGCAATGAAGGTCTACAGTAGCCTCAACAGTTCTCTGTAGAGTAGCACCATGGTGTAGCCGGAGGACAGCTAGCTTCTGTCCTCCTCTGGGTATATTCGACTTCAATACAAAACCTAGGAGGCTCATGGTTCACACCCCTTGCATAGACTTACACAGTAATTATAACAACTTCTGGAGGATGTCCACCAACCTATCAGAGCTCTTGCAGCATGAACTGACATGTTGTTCACCCAATCAAATGATCAAATAATGAATCTAGTACTGAAAGCACAAGATACAGCTAGCTAACACAGCAGTGCATAAACTGCAGTGAGTAGTTAAATTAAAGAGAGAAAAAGAACAGTTATGAACAGTTGAACATAACTGTTGAACATAACTGAACATAACTGTTGAACAGTTACGCACAAATTTGAATTTCTTCAAAATGAAGGAGAGGCAAGAGAGAGATAGAGATTGTCATTTGTTTTCAGTTTCAGTGTCACTTACTTAGCTAGAAAGTGCAGCAAGTGTCACAACCCTGACCTTAGAGATCATTTTAATTCTCTATTTGGTTAGGTCAGGGTGTGACTAGGGTGGGCAATCTATGTTTTCTATTTCTTTGTTGGCCGGGTATGGTTCCCAATCAGAGGCAGCTGTCTATTGTTGTCTCTGATTGGGGATCAACCTTAGGCAGCCTTTTTTCCACCTGTAGTTGATGGGATCTTGTTTTTGTACTGTTGCTTTCCAGCCCTACAGAACTGTGCATTTCGTTTTGTATTTTTTTATATTTTTTTCGCTGTCATCGTATAAAAGAAAGATGTACGCCTACCACGCTGCACCTTGGTCTACTCCTTCCAATGACGAGCATAACAGCAAGCTAGTTAAGCCTACTCAAACACCCTGCTTGAACAGAGGGCTGCTACGTTAGCTAGCTGGCTATGACTATTCAACAAAACACTGGAACTCTTCCAAGTCAAGGTAAGCTTTTAGTATTACTAATTTATTGTCACTGGGGCCCGCCGGTGTAACTGTTAAACTGCTACCTGACTATACACTAACGTTACTGCATGATTTTAGTGGGTTTACTAACGTGTTACTATTAGTTATTTTAGCTATGTTGACTATGACGTTACTTTAGCTAATATGCGACTCGTTTCAGGAAACTTGGCGTATGTCGCGGGTCACTAGGAGAGCCGTTTGAACTTTTTATTTTTTTAAAAATCAAAATGCGTTTTTTTTGGCAGAAATTCCTTCTCGAACATGTGAATTTCATGTGCCTTAATAACAATCTTGTATGCCATCTGCAAATATGAATACAATTGTTAAATTACGAGCCTAGTTGGTTTAGCCACAGAAAAAGTCTGCAACCTTCCCGCTAGTCATGATTGGCTGAGATAATGAGTGGGCTGGACATGCAGAGAGATGAGTTTGGATTGGTCTGCCATATAGCACGCGTCTGTCTATTTGAGCTGGTCAGTATGTCTAGGTTATCCTGTCTAACGCATACTTTTTAAAAATGCATTGTGTAGTAAAATAGCATAAGCCTAATGTCAAGTTAAAGTGCACTGTTAGCTAGCTAACGTTAGCTGGCTGGCTCGCTAGCTAACATTACGTGTATGTCGAGTTTTGAAATGAGTGGAATTTGAGTATGATACAGTAGCTAAGAAGATGGAGAAAAAGCCTGTGTCATCTTCAAATTAAGGGCTACCATGGCATCCGACAGGAGACGCGTCCATCCATGATGTATATGGGTAAGATAGTATAGCTAGCTACATTTTCAGATATTACGTGTCTCCAATTTTGACAGGAAGTGGTTTCATTTCAAGTTAAAGTTACTGTTAGCTAGCAAACGTTAGCTGGCTGGCTCGTTAGCTAATATTATGTGTATGATCTTGTTATTCTTATCTCAGAGCCATTTGCTTGTTATAGCCTATTGTTAACTAGCTTACATTGAACCTGGTTGGTTAGCTACCTGCACATTCATGCAGGGTAGTAACATCATGAGTTGGGATTATGGTTCATTGTTTAGCTAGCTAGCGAGCAAGATACATGTCTTAACAAAATACTCATCTGAGTGTGCCAGGGTGTAGAATAACTGTTTAATTTACGAACCTTCAACACCCGTTGAATATGGCCGATGTCAGTAAACGTTGGCAAAAAAGGGTACAGTAATTCAATTCTTGACAGCAGCACAGTTTCAGTCACCAATGCTCTGGATAACATGAAAACTGCCTTACCAGCTCTGCTAGGGTGAGTAAAATGGTCAGAGTGGGGTGTTCTCTCATTTGTGTCTGGAAGTTGCTAGCAAGCTAGCCAATGTAAGCCATTTAGCTTGGGTTCTTGGCTGCCGTTGTGAGGTCAGAATGTTCGGATCAACCCTACTCATTGGCCAGAGCAACCAGTGTGCTCTCTGAACGCAATGAGAGCGAAACGCTCTAAATGTACTGACAGCACAGTTGCAGTCATCGACGCTCTGGGTTTAGACAAAGAAGGGCTCTCCAGTAGTAGTACCAAAACATTCAAAGGCCAATTTCTCAAAAGTGAGTTTTAGTTTAGCAACATTCAAAGCAAAATTACTTTCTCATTGTTCCTCAACTGTAGTGTATGCAAGGGAACACCCCCCTGAAATGTACAAAAATGAATGAGAAGTCATTGGCACTGTACCAACCATATACACAGTGTCCAATACCACTCAATTCGGCGTTGTTTCATTCAAAGTTGATTGCAAATGCCATATGGCAAATGCCAAGTGTAACACTGCAAAAATCCAACAGATGGCGAGTGCGCTCCACTGTGATTTTTCATATTGCAAATGTAACACAAGTCAAGACCCAAAGGTAAAATTTTGAAAAACTTACCCCTTAATAAGTGTTAGGGGGCAGTATTTTCATTTTTGGGAAAAAAACATTCCCGTTTTAAACGGGATATTTTGTCAGGAAAAGATGTTAGAATGTGCATATAATTGACAGCTTTGGATAGAAAACATTCTAACATTTCCAAAACTGTAAAGATATTGTCTGTGAGTATAACAGAACTGATGTTGCAGGCGAAAGCCTGAGAAAAATCCAATCCGGAAGTGCCCCAGGTTTTGAAAGCGCTGCGTTCCAATGACTCCCTATTCAGCTGTGAATGTACCATCAACGAGCTTACACTTTCTACATATTCCCCAAGGTGTCTACAGCATTGTGACGTAGTTTTACGCATTTCTGTTGAAGAATAGCCGTAGGCGGCCACATTGCGTAAGTGGTCACATGGTGGCTCAGAGAGAGATTCTCGCATAAAATACAGAGGTAGCCATTACTCCAATCGGTCCTAGTGAAAAACAAACTGTCCCGATGGATATATTATCAAATAGATATTAGAAAAACACCTTGAGGATGGATTCTAAACAATGTTTGCCATGTTTCTGTCGATATTATGGAGCTAATTTGGAATATTTTTCGGAGTTGTGGTGACCGATATTTCCGGGCGATTTCTCAGCCAAACGTGAAGAACAAATGGAGCTATTTCACCTACAAAAATAATCTTTTGGGAAAAAAATGAACTTTGGCTGTCTACCTGGGAGTCTCTTGAGTGAAAACATCCAAAGTTCATCAAAGGTAAAACATTTAATTTTATTGCTTTTCTGATTTCCGTGACAAGGTTGCCTGCGGCTAGCAAGGCATAATGCTATGCTAGGCTATGATAAACTTACACAAATGCTTGTCTAGCGTTGGCTGTAAAGCATATTTTGAAAATCTGAGATGACAGGGTGATTAACAAAAGGCTAAGCTGTGTTCCAATATATTTCACTTGTGATTTTGATGAATAGGAAGATTTTCTAGGAAGATTAATGTCCGTTGCGTTATGCTAATTAGTGTCAGATGATGACAACGGTCCCGTTCACGGGATGGGGTGTCACTACAGGTTAAAAAAGTGCTTTCTCGACCGTTTTTCGAAATTCTTTCAATTTTTGTGTTAATTAAACGTGTATAAGAACTGTATGCAAATGCACATGCGTTTGCAATATGTTTCAATAGACATTTACCATCACAAATTTTTCATGCTCAAAAATACTGCAGAAATGCTAAATTGACTGGCCTGATGAACTCGGGATGGCCGGGCAGTGATAGTGGTTCCTCTCCATCGCTCGTTGTGTTGATTTCATCATGTCCATTTGGTGATGTTTTTCACTGCTGAATCATATTGTAAATGCACGTGCATTTGCAATATGTTTCAATGGGCATTTACCATCACAAATTTGTCATGCTCAATAATACTGCAGAAATGCTAAATTGACTGGCCAGATGAACTCGGGATGGCCGGGCAGTGATAGTGGTTCCTCTCCATTGCTCGTTGTGTTGATTTCATCATGTCCATTTGGTGATGATTTTCACTGTTGAATCATATTGCAAATGCACGTGCATTTGCAATATGTTTCAATGGGCATTTACCATCACAAATTTGTTATGCTCAAAAATCCTGCAGAAATGACTGGCCCGATGAACTCGGGATGGCCGGGCAGTGTTTCTGGTTCCTCTCGCTCGTTGGTGTTGATTTCAGAATGCCATTTTGGTGACGTCCCTCTCAGTTTAAACATATTGCAAATGGAAAAAAGTCAGCCAGCAAGTCACTGTCCATCAGTCAATTAGATGTCATTCTGACACCAAACTGATACCATCTGACACCACACCCACTTTTTCCAACTCGTTTAGAAGCCAACTATCACATATTTCAGAGCAGACCCATAATCCACAGCGCCTTCAGTTGAAAAAATAATAAAAATATAAAACACATAGTTACGTTCTAGCTGCGGGTCCAGTTCTGACATTATGTATAGGCCTATGCGAGGCGACCCCGAATCCCGAGTTTCGGCTCGATAGCTCATTCGGTACCTGAGCAAGACCTTAATTGGTGCTGAAAATCCACTTTTTCCATGCCTTGCTACGGGGTCCTTGAATGAGCTATCGGACAGAAACGTTGGGGTCCGTCTCTATGGGCCGAGCCAGTTTTAATGCACCTAGTCTTGTGACTCTGGGACTTTTCTAAATGTCGTCATTTTCGTAATGGTCAAAATTAATTGAAGTCATTGCAAATGTACGAGGCTGTTTCTCGGTCCAAGAACCTTCTAGAGCCACATAACTCACCACACACTATCGACCTGAGCTCTAGAACAGGTTTCTAAAGTTTCAGAAATCTAGGTCTGACGGTTCTTTTTTAGTTAGAACAAAGGTAACTATTGCAGGCTCTGTCTGTCTCTACGCACCACACTGTGTCCCTCCGTCCAAGCTGTGTGTGTGTGAGAGTTTTTCTTGGAAATGTTATGGGAGAAATGAGTGATTTACAGTTCATGAGGGTTGCCTAATCGCACATATAAAGTTTTGGAAAGATCTGACTTTTTTAACCAATCGAAACAGCCCCTATGACACCAATTATGGCACTTCCGGTTGGTACAGGAAGCTAAAAGTAAACACATATCCTCATTGGGGTATGCTTTTACAGAATCCTGAGTTTTAAGTCTATACGTTAAGAACTGACTGATTTACACAGGGTTGAATTCACTATTTCTATAAAACATCAGGTTGGGTATGGAAAAACACTTTTAGGGTGATTTTAACCACTTCCGGTTGCTTCAGAAAGGTTAGAATCGACACAGGTAGACGTCATAGTGGCCTGATGGACTGTCATCGAAGACAGGTTCACAAGGCATTCATAACCCACATAGGCTTCAGGTTGACTTTAGAGGAGCAGACAATGTATTCCTATGGGGAGAGAAGTCATTGTAATCTGTGAGATCAAAAAACACTGATTTACTGTTAAGGGTTAATGTCACATGGTCAAGGTTAGGCTTGCACAGATTGGGAGGACCTTGGGAACGTACCTGAGGTCGAATTGTGCTTCTCACCCTAACGGTTGTCTCACGGTCACCCAAAAGCAAATGACATTTAGGGCCAGGCTTAATTTTGGGCCTACTTTTTTCGCGGTCGCTGCACTCAGAGCAAGCTACGGTCAAGCGGGGCATCTCGTTGAACTAGGCACGGCCTTGAGAATATGGAAATGCCATTGCAGGCTCTGTGTGTCTTTAAGCACCACACTTTGTCACTCCATCCTTGCTGTGTGTGTGTGTGTGAGAGAGCTTTTCTTTGACATCTGTTGGGAAAAATGACTGATTTACAGTTCATGAGGGTTGCTTAATCACACATATGAAGTTTTAAAAAGATCTGACCTTTTAACCCTTCGAAACAGCACCTATGACACCATTTTAAGGCACTTCTGGTTGGCACATGAAGCTGAAAGTCAACACATATCCTCCTTGGGGTAGGCACTTATAGAATTTTGAGTTTTAAGTCTTTATGTTAAGAACTGACTTATTTATGGAGGGTTTAGTGAGTGTGTGTTAATTTTGAAAATCACAGAAAATCACAGAAATCTCGCAGAGCTCCGAAGCACACTTTAAAAAGATTTGAACACGCTGCAACTGGATCTGTAACTTTAAAAAAAACTATTTTTGAAGATCACCAATTTGACATTGTACGATTTCTCTTAAATGACAGTAGATACGTGGCAGATTCTTTTTTTATTGACACCGTAGGTTCCATTACTTTGACGTGAAGTGGAAAAATTATTGCTCTATTTTCATTTTTGACCTTTAATCCCAGAAAAATGTCCATAACTCAAAAACCGTTGAGACCTAGATGTCATCTTGTTCGGGGCAAACTGCCCATTATGCCAAACCTATGCTCACCAAGTTTCGTATTCAAAATCTTTTTCGTTTAGGAGATAAGGCCACGTCGTGATTGGTGATGTTTTGTACATTTGCAATATGATTCCATTCGCCCTCTTGTGGAATTTACAGGGAGAGCGAAAAAATTACCAAAATTAGAACATTTTATAAAATGGAAACCGAATGTCCGAGAGAGTTCGTTTGATGACTTCCTGGAAGATCCGGCCCTGCCGCACGGCCCGACCCCGTCCGCAAATTTTAGAAACGTTGTCGGACAGCTAGTAAGGGACCGTACATTTGCAATGTGCTCTTTCTCACTAACCATATGGCAAATGTCAAAATGTTCCCTTAAGGTATGATATAGAACTTTGTAGCTGAGTCTCTGCTTTAATCCAATGTAAAAAACACAATTTAAAATGCTACATAAGACTGATTTGAACCGGTCGGTCACATATTGTGACAACGATGTAGGCTGTGTTTAGCGGAAAGGTTTTTACGCCTGGTCACATACAGCTGATGTGTTGTGCATTAAATTTCACAAACGAAGGAAAAAGATGAGAGGAGAGCACATAGATGCGAGAAGGAATGCAACATGGCTGCTATGAATGTGAACTGTGTTTATGCTTGACCAGGGGTGTTATTCATTCCGCCGATTCTGTTGACAAACATTTCTTAAATGGAAGCAAAGAGAGCGAAACGGTGATAAACATACCTGAATTTGTCCAATAGAAACTCTCTTCTTAAACTGTTGGACTAATGATTGCACCTTAGATCAGCTAGATGCACGCAAGAGTTTGCAAGGCGGTATTGAATGTCACCTAAACATTTTCTCTCGACATGTGTGCAGGTCGGCTAGGCTAGGTTATAGCAACCTCATGATGGGTATCGGGAAAATTAGATTATCATGTAGTAGCCTAAACCCATCGATGTTACATTGAACTGGGTGAATGAATGAGAGTCATCCAATATGCCCTAATAGAAATAAGGCAATGCTCATAAAATGTTTTTGTCCTCACTCAACTTAAACGGCAATGACCGCCACACACACTCACACACACACACACACACACACACACACACACACACACACACACACACACACACACACACACACACACACACACACACACGCACACACGCACACACACACACACACACACACACACACACACACACACGCACACACACACGCACACACACACACACCGTATTCCGAACTGTGCAAATGAACTAAACTAAACTTAATTTACCCTAATGAAAATTGTATCAACACCTACAAAAATGTCCATTAATGACAAAGCACATACATTTCCTATTGCTGCAGGATTATTTTCCTGCTGTGAGAAGCAGGGTCAAATTAAGATAGTGCATCTGTACACAACAACATTATCCAAGACAAAAATGTTTCATTCCACACGAACAAACTTAAACTAACAAACAATTTTAGCCAAAACACAGTTCAAACACGCCCTCTATCGCTATACAATCAGCCAGCCTGATGTCACAGAGTCTGCTGTACAGCCTGCTAACCGATAAGACACAAGTCTCTGTAGCGCTCCATGCCTCTCAGCCTGCTGTGTTCTCTCCTGGTTGGGCTAACACCTGCCATGCCCACTCCACAGCCTCCCTATGGTGAGGCACTCCTCAGAGCAGGGGCTGTCCCTGGAACAGCAGCGTTCCCGGGAGACCCTGGGTCTCCTCTATCCCTGGCTGAGGCTTGATTGATTGCAGAGCTGTGCTAACTGGGGGAAGGAGGGGAAACATCTGGAGCTGAGTAGACCCCCTGAGACACACAGACAGAGAGAGATGGAGGGAGGGGAGAGGGAAAGTTAAGAAATAACTGGAGAAACAGTGGAGAGAAGAGGAGAGCATGTGCTGGTGGTAAGGAAAGAGTATGAGAGACTAACAAAGAAAGAGAAAAGGAGAATAAGAGGGCAAACAGTGAAACCTGAAAGAAAGAGAGACAGAGAGAGAGAGAGAGAGAGAAACACACGACCATAGAGACACATATTTCCCTCAGATTACACAGATCCACAAAGAATTCGAAAACAAATCCAATTTTGATAAACTCCCATATCTACTGAGTGAAATTCCACTGTGTGCCATCACAGCAGCAAGATTTGTGACCTGTTGCTACAAGAAAAGGGAAACCAGTGAAGAACAAACACCATTGTAAATGCAACCCATATTTATGCTTATTTATTTTCCCTTGTGTACCCTTAACCATTTGTACATCGTTGCAACACTGTAAATATATGTAATATGACATTTGTATTGTCTTTATGTTTTGAAACTTCTGTATGTGTAATGTTTACTGTTAATTTTGATTGTTTATTTCACTTTATATATTCTCTACCTCACTTGCTTTGGCAATGTTAACACATGTTTCCCATGCCAATAAAGCCCCTTGAATTGAATTGAATTATCATAGAGAGAGACAGTTAGTGCTAAATACGGCTGCTAGAATCCTGACTAGAACCAAAAATTTGATCATATTACTCCAGTGCTAGCCTCCCTACACTGGCTTCCTGTCAAGGTTTTACTGCTAACCTACAAAGCATTACATGGGCTTGCTCCTACCTATCTCTCTGATTTGGTCCTGCCGTTCATACCTACACGTATGCTACGGTCACAAGACGCAGGCCTCCTAATTGTCCCTAGAATTTCTAAGCAAACAGCTGGAGGCAGGGCTTTCTCCTATAGAGGTACATTTTTATGGAAAGGTCTGCCTACCCATGTCAGAGACGCAAACTCGGTCTCAACCTTTAAGTCTTTACTGAAGACTCATCTCTTCAGTGGGTCATATGATTGAGTGTAGTCTGGCCCAGGAGTGTGAAGGTGAACGGAAAGGCTCTGGAGCAACGAACCGCCCTGGCCTGTTCCCCTCTTTCCACTGGGATTCTCTGCCTCTAACCCTATTACAGGGGCTGAGTCACTGGCTTACTGGTGCTCTTTCATGCCGTCCCTAGGAGGGGTGTGTCACTTGAGTGGGTTGAGTCACTGATGCGATTTTCCTGTCTGGGTTGGCGCCCCCCCCTTGGGTTGTGCCGTGGCGGAGATCTTTGTGGGCTATACTCGGCCTTGTCTCAGGATGGTAAGTTGGTGGTTGAAGATCAAATCAAATCAAATTTTATTTGTCACATACACATGGTTAGCAGATGTTAATGCGAGTGTAGCGAAATGCTTGTGCTTCTAGTTCTGACAATGCAGTAATAACCAACAAGTAATCTAGCTAACAATTCCAAAACTACTACCTTATACACACAAGTGTAAGGGGATAAAGAATATGTACATAAAGATATATGAATGAGTGATGGTACAGAGCGGCATAGGCAAGATACAGTAGATGGTATTGAGTACAGTATATACATATGAGATGAGTATGTAAACATAGTGGCATAGTTAAAGTGGCTAGTGATACATGTATTACATAAAGATGCAGTAGATGATATAGAGTACAGTATATACGTATACATATGAGATGAATAATGTAGGGTATGTAAACATTATATTAGGTAGCATTGTTTAAAGTGGCTAGTGATATATTTTACATCATTTCCCATCAATTCCCATTATTAAAGTGGCTGGAGTTGAGTCGGTGTGTTGGCAGCAGCCTGTCCGGGGGTATCATCGGATGGGGCCACAGTGTCTCCTGACCCCTCCTGTTTCAGCCTCCAGTATTTATGCTGCAGTAGTTTATGTGTCGGGGGGCTAGGGTCAGTATGTTATATCTGGAGTACTTCTTCTGTCTTATCCGGTGTCCTGTGAACATTTGAACAATCAAACATTTATTGTGGAACTGGGATTCCTGGGAGTGCATTCCAACAAAGATCATCAAAGGTAAGTGGATATTTATAATGCTGTTTCTGACTTATATTGACTCCAACATGGAGGATATATTCTTGGGTTGTGTATGTCGTCTGAGCGCCGTACTCAGATTATTGCATGGTTTGCTTTTTCCGTAAAGTTGTTTTGAAATCTGACACAGTGGTTGCATTAAGGAGAAGTACATCCTTAAATCTGTGAATAACACTTGTATCTTTTATTGATGTTTATTATGAGTATTTCTGTGATTTGATGTGGCTCCGAGCAAATTCACGGGATGTTTTGGAGGCAAAGCCAAATGTAAACTGAGGTTTTTGGATATAAATATGAACTTGATCAAACAAAACATACATGTATTTTGTAACATTGAGTCCTGGGAGTGTCATCTGATGAAGAATATCAAAGGTTAGTGATCAATTTCATCAATATTTCTGCTTTTTGTCACTCCGCTCTTTGCTTGGAAAATCGTTGTATGCTTTCTGTGACTAGTTGCTGACCTAACATAATGATATGTTCTGCTTTCGCCAAAAAGCTTTTTTCAAATCGGACACTGTGGTTGGATTAACAAGAATTGTATCTTTAAAATGGTGCCTAATACTTGTATGTTTGAGAAAATTGAAGTATGAGAGTTCTGTTGATTGAATTTGGCGCCCTGAAATTTAATTTGCTGTTGGCGAGGGGTTCCGCTAGCAGAACGGGCTTAACCAGTCCTAGTCAGGTTAGTGACTGGTGACCCTTTCTCCACACTAAGTACCTGTCTAATCCTGCTGTGTGAGCCAAACTTATGACTTCTAAAGGAACTGTGAATGGAGGGGGAGGCAGAACAGAGCTGGCCTGTACTACTGGCATTAAGACTTGCCCTCTCTCCTACTGTCCCCAGCATCTACAGTCCAGCCCCCTGCTGACTAAGACCTCTGCTTACCAGACAAATGATTCTATGGGTTCCTGCCTGGCTGAACTGCAAATGGAAATGACATTTTAATACCAGCTCTTGTCTTCTCAGAGCGGAGACTGGGATCAACACGGAACAGCTCTGACTCAGCCTTGACGCTTTAGCTGCCAATTAGACAGCGATAACCAGAGGTTTCACTCGCTCCATTGCCAGGGAGTTGGAAAAAAACCCTGCATCGCTTTCAGGACCCAGACTCTCTCTTTCCTCCTCATGTTCTGCCTCTGAAATGGAGACCACAGCTGGAAGCTATAGATTAACCAAGTCTTCTGTGACTAGGAGTGTGTGGCTAATGGTGTGTGTGTATGTGTGTGTGTGTTTGTGAGTGTGTCTGTGTGTGTGTTTGTGTAGAGAGGAGTTGATGAAATTCCATAATAAGAGGAGATGTTGTACACTCCAGAGTTTAATCAAATAGGTTAGTGGTGCTGTCCCCTTTCGGACCATATCATTATTACCCCTCTGCTATTCTCTGTCTATTGATCTCTCTCCGTCTCTGGTTTGCACCCAGTGTCTATCCGTTTCTCTACCTCACTCACACACACACACACACACACACACACACACACACACACACACACACACACACACACACACACACACACACACACACACACACACACACACACACACACACACACACACACACACACACACACACACACACACACACACACACACACACACACACACACACACACACCTCTATGCCTGTACCCTGTACCTGTATGGTGTGAGGCTGTGTCTCCCTTGGTGACAGTACTGATGATGTGAAGGTCCTGGAACAGATTGAGTCCGGCTGGTCCTCTGAGGTCAGCTGCTGGCCTGGTCAGTCTGTCCACCCCAGCTATGGTGATCCTGGGTTCACTGGGCTGCAGCACCATCACCACTGCATCGATGTCCGGGATGGAGATACACGTGTCCTCCCCAAAACACCTTGGAGATAGAGAGTAGGGAAGGGTTGAATGTGTGTGTACTGTATGTTTCAGTATGTTTGCCTGGGTATCACTTTAGGTAAGTGTGAAATATCAGAGCCATTGTGCCCTTAGAATGCTTAGATACTTTGAGAATGTGTGTGTGGGTTAATTCCAGGAATCAGCAACCTTGGAAGTTTAAACAAGCCTTCCCAAGTGCACTGTAGGGGTGGTGAGGCTGACCGAACTGTGACAGACTCCCAGAGAGCAACGACACACAGACAGTGATGCAGACATCTGACATAGACATGCAAAAAATAATATGACACATACTGCATAAACAATACAGACTAGACATCAATCAACGAGAAACCATAGAGAGAGAGAAAGGGAGGCTGAGGAGAGAGAGAGAGAGAAGGGGAGGCTGAGGAGAGAGAAAGAGAGAGAGAGATGCGAAAGCTTGTAGCAAGTAGAGGAATGTTTTTCACATACATCGAGTTACAGAGGAGGGAGATGAACATCTGTCAATGTCTGGGACTGGGAGAGGGAAGAAAAAAATGTTGCACGACAACAGCTCTTTGTTCTGTTGGAGCTTTGCATAAGGAGGTTCTGACTCGTTCATAATTACCTGTGATTTCCCGTCATACCAGTTTGCTGCTAGCCTATTTCATGTTTTATTTCATGCCTAAACACCACTGTAAACTTCATCACATAGCACTAATACACAGGGGTTTCAGAACCATATTTCCCCTTTTCTGGTGCTTTCAGTCAAGCGTGGTATAGCCTACTCTCCCTTTCTCTTTTTCTGTTAAGCGTTGACCCGCATGTTGTGTCTTTCCCCTCCTCAGCAGGGTATTGTTGTGGAGAGGAGGCAGAGACAGTGGAACGGCAGGGTATTGTTGAGGAGAGGAGGCAGAGACAGTGGAACGGCAGGGTATTGTTGTGGAGAGGAGGCAGAGACAGTGGAACGGCAGGGTATTGTTGAGGAGAGGCAGAGACAGGGAACGGCAGAGGAGGCAGAGACAGTGGAACGGCAGGGTATTGTTGTGGAGAGGAGGCAGAGACAGTGGAACGGCAGGGTATTGTTGTGGAGAGGAGACAGAGACAGTGGAACGGCAGGGTATTGTGTGGAGAGGAGGCAGAGACAGTGGAGCAGCAGGGTATTGTTGAGGAGAGGAGGCAGAGACAGTGGAACGGCAGGGTATTGTTGTGGAGAGGAGGCAGAGACAGTGGAGCAGCAGGGTATTGTTGTGGAGAGGAGGCAGAGACAGTGGAACGGCAGGGTATTGTTGTGGAGAGGAGGCAGAGACAGTGGAACGAGACAGGGTATTGTTGAGGAGAGGAGGCAGAGACAGTGGAACGGCAGGGTATTGGTGTGGAGAGGAGGCAGAGACAGTGGAACGGCAGGGTATTGTTGTGGAGAGGAGACAGAGACAGTGGAGCAGCAGGGTATTGTTGTGGAGAGGAGACAGAGACAGTGGAGCGGCAGGGTATTGTTGTGGAGAGGGGGCAGAGACAGTGGAACGGCAGGGTATTGTTGTGGAGAGGAGGCAGAGACAGTGGAACGGCAGGGTATTGTTGTGGAGAGGACACAGAGACAGTGGAGCGGCAGGGTATTGTTGTGGAGAGGGGGCAGAGACAGTGGAGCAGCAGGGTATTGTTGAGGAGAGGAGGCAGAGACAGTGGAACGGCAGGGTATTGTTGTGGAGAGGAGGCAGAGACAGTGGAGCAGCAGGGTATTGTTGAGGAGAGGAGGCAGAGACAGTGGAACGGCAGGGTATTGTTGTGGAGAGGAGGCAGAGACAGTGGAGACATTGTTGAGGAGAGGAGGCAGAGACAGTGGAACGGCAGGGTATTGTTGTGGAGAGGAGGCAGAGACAGTGGAACGGCAGGGTATTGTTGTGGAGAGGAGGCAGAGACAGTGGAGCAGCAGGGTATTGTTGTGGAGAGGAGGCAGAGACAGAGGAGGAGTGAGAGGGTATTGTTGTGGAGAGGAGACAGAGACAGTGGAGCGGCAGGGTATTGTTGTGGAGAGGAGGCAGAGACAGTGGAACAGGGTATTGTTGTGGAGAGGAGACAGAGACAGTGGAGCGGCAGGGTATTGTTGTGGAGAGGAGGCAGAGACAGTGGAGCAGCAGGGTATTGTTGTGAGAGGAGGCAGAGACAGTGGAGCGGCAGGGTATTGTTGTGGAGAGGAGGCAGAGACAGTGGAGCAGCAGGGTATTGTTGTGGAGAGGAGGCAGAGACAGTGGAGCGGCAGGGTATTGTTGTGGAGAGGAGGCAGAGACAGTGGAGCGGCAGGGGTTGTGGAGAGGATGGAGCAGCAGGGTGTTGTGGAGAGGAGGCAGAGACAGTGGAACGGCAGGGTATTGTTGTGGAGAGGAGGCAGGACAGTGGAGGGCAGGGTAGACAGTGGCAGAGACAGTGGAGCAGCAGGTATTGTTGTGGAGAGGAGACAGAGACAGTGGAGCAGCAGGGTATTGTTGTGGAGAGGAGACAGAGACAGTGGAGCAGCAGGGTATTGTTGTGGAGAGGAGACAGAGACAGTGGAGCAGCAGGGTATTGTTGTGGAGAGGAGACAGTGGAGCAGGCAGGGTATTGTTGTGGAGAGGAGACAGAGACAGTGGAGCGGCAGGGTATTGTTGTGGAGAGGAGGCAGAGACAGTGGAGCGGCAGGTTATTGTTGTGGAGAGGAGGCAGAGACAGTGGAGCGGCAGGGTATTGTTGTGGAGAGGAGACAGAGACAGTGGAGCGGCAGGGTATTGTTGTGGAGAGGAGAGACAGTGGAGCAGCAGAGAGGGGGCAGAGACAGTGGAGAGGAGGCAGAGACAGTGGAGGGTTATTGTTGTGGAGAGGGGGCAGAGACAGTGGAGCAGCAGGTTATTGATGTGGAGAGGACACAGAGACAGTGGAGCAGCAGGGTATTGTTGTGGAGAGGACACAGAGACAGTGGAGCGGCAGGTTATTGTTGTGGAGAGGACACAGAGACAGTGGAGCAGCAGGGTATTGTTGGATAGCCTGCACACCACAGCCCCAGCCACCCGCCAGAAAACTTTATTAAACAACATCGATGGAGAGGAGACAGAGACAGTGGAGCGGCAGGTTATTGTTGTGGAGAGGAGACAGAGACAGTGGAGCAGCAGGGTATTGTTGTGGAGAGGAGGCAGAGACAGTGGAGCGGCAGGGTATTGTTGTGGAGAGGAGACAGAGACAGTGGAGCAGCAGGGTATTGTTGAGGAGAGGAGACAGTGGAGCGGCAGGGTATTGTTGTGAAGAGGAGGCAGAGACAGTGGAGCAGCAGGGTATTGTTGTGGAGAGGAGGCAGAGACAGTGGAGCAGCAGGGTATTGTTGTGGAGAGGAGGCAGAGACAGTGGAACGGCAGGGTATTGTTGTGGAGAGGAGGCAGAGACAGTGGAGCGGCAGGGTATTGTTGAGGAGAGGAGACAGTGGAGCGGCAGGGAATTGTTGTGGAGAGGAGACAGAGACAGTGGAACGGCAGGGTATTGTTGAGGAGAGGAGACAGAGACAGTGGAGCAGCATGGTATTGTTGAGGAGAGGAGGCAGAGACAGTGGAGCGACAGGGTATTGTTGAGGAGAGGAGGCAGAGACAGTGGAGCGTGGAGACTTAGCGTGGCTAGGCCACGGTGAGGACTTGGACCCGAGTCAAATGAATGAAAGAAAATGTGACAAGGTAGAATAAAGGCCCTGCATAGATTAACACTAGTTACTTGTTCCTGATGGCTGCAGTAATTGCCTTATTAAATTGAAAACACTCTGAAGTGTATTTTAAGGAATTAATGAACGACTCTATTTATATGTTTACAATGATGCCACTTGCGGGGAAATTTCCAGCAAATAGCAGCATTCCTCAAGAGGATCTTGTGTTTTGGCTGTGGCCTAATAGACAGTTTGCTCTGCAGGCTTGTTTACTGGATATTGTTTTAAATGAATTCTGCTTACATTCATCAAGGCCTGCTGATTTACACATTATTGTTATCAAAGCTTGTCTAAGACGACTACCAGACCCTCTCTTTGTGAGCCACAGCTGGATCGTAACAAGGTTCACACACAGTGCAGACCACTGGATAGCCTGCACACCACAGCCCCAGCCACCCGCCTACACACAACCAGAAAACTTTATTAAACAACATCGAGAAATACACAAGCTTAAGCATAGTTAGCATAATGTATTCATTTCTAATTGGTGTGCCTGCAGCCCAGTTGACCCATCCTCTTCCTGCCCCCCCTTCCTTGCTAGGCTAGCTGAAGGGATGGGCCCGAAACCCTGCGTCGAACCCAATAGGGGGGCGGAGTAAACCCCTCCAGGGCTGAGCTGTGGGGGGCTGCACATATTTAAACCTGCAATGAATATTCACCACAACCCGCCAGGGATGGCTGTTATACAATACCATCCAGCCACGCTCTGTCTCTCTCTCTCGCTGTCCTCTGGCAAAACCCAGACAGAATTATTAATAAATAACATGAAAATGTAAAAACTTGCCCCAGGAGGCGATGTGGAACAGAGAGAGTGGTGGATTAAAGAACAAAAGAAGTGAAGAGGGGAGAGAAAGAGGAAGAGGAGGAGAAGGGGTAGCTAACTAGCTACAAGAGTGAGTGTGAGTTGTACTCTAATGAGTTGTGCTGTTGTTGTGTGTTGACAGTGAGAAGGTGTTGAGACTAGTTTACACTCACAGATCACAGGAAGATGAGAGGAAGACGGGGAGAACGGAGTGAGAAGACAAAAAGAGTGAGGAGAAAACTCAGGAGAAAAAAGAGAGAAGAAAGGAGAAATATCCCATTGAGAGAGATGGAGAGGGAGGACAGAAAGAGAGAGAGATGGAGAGGGAGGACAGAAAGAGAGAGAGATGGAGAGGGAGGACAGAAAGAGAGAGAGATGGAGAGGGAGGACAGAAAGAGAGAGAGATGGAGAGGGAGGACAGAAAGAGAGAGAGATAGAGAGGGAGGACAGAAAGAGAGAGATGGAGAGGGAGGACAGAAAGAGAGAGAGATGGAGAGGGAGGACAGAAAGAGAGAGATGGAGAGGGAGGACAGAAAGAGAGAGATGGAGAGGGAGGACAGAAAGAGAGAGATGAAGAGGGAGGACAGAGAGAGATGGAGAGGGAGGACAGAAAGAGAGAGAGATGGAGACAGAGGACAGAAAGAGAGAGATGGAGACGGGGGACAGAGAGAGATGGAGAGGGAGGACATCGAGAGATGGAGACGGAGGACAGAAAGAGAGAGATGGAGACAGAGGACAGAAAGAGAGAGATGGAGAGGGAGGACAGAAAGAGAGAGATGGAGAGGGAGGACAGAAAGAGAGAGATGGAGAGGGAGGACAGAAAGAGAGAGATGGAGAGGGAGGACAGAAAGAGAGAGATGGAGAGGGAGGACAGAAAGAGAGAGATGGAGAGGGAGGACAGAAAGAGAGAGATGGAGAGGGAGGACAAAGAGAGAGATGGAGAGGGAGGACAGAAAGAGAGAGATGGAGACGGAGGACAGAGAGAGATGGAGAGGGAGGACAGAAAGAGAGAGAGATGGAGACTGAGGACAGAAAGAGAGAGATGGAGACGGAGGACAGAGAGAAATGGAGAGGGAGGACAGAGAGAGATGGAGAGGGAGGACAGAGAGAGATGGAGACGGAGGACAGAAAGAGAGAGATGGAGACGGAGGACAGAAAGAGAGAGATGGAGACGGAGGTCAGAAAGAGAGAGATGGAGAGGGAGGATAGAAAGAGAGAGATGGAGAGGGAGGATAGAAAGAGAGAGATGGAGAGGGAGGACAGAGAGAGATGGAGAGGGAGGACAAAGAGAGATGGAGACGGAGGACAAAGAGATGTAGAGGAAGGACAGAAAGAGAGAGATGGAGACGGAGGACAGAAAGAGAGAGATGGAGACGGAGGACAGAGAGAGATGGAGAGGGAGGACAGAAAGAGAGAGAGATGGAGACTGAGGACAGAAAGAGAGAGATGGAGACGGAGGACAGAGAGAGATGAGAGGGAGGACAGAGAGAGAGAGATGGAGAGGGAGGACAGAAAGAGAGAGAGATGGAGAGGGAGGACAGAAAGAGAGAGATATGGAGAGGGAGGACAGAAAGAGAGAGATGGACAGGGAGGATAGAAAGAGAGAGATGGAGAGGGAGGACAGAGAGAGATGGAGAGGGAGGACAGAGAGAGATGGAGAGGGAGGACAGAAAGAGAGAGAGACGGAGGACAGAAAGAGAGAGATGGAGAGGGAGGACAGAAAGAGAGAGAGATGGAGAGGGAGGACAGAAAGAGAGAGATATGGAGAGGGAGGGAGGACAGAAAGAGAGAGATATGGAGAGGGAGGACAGAAAGAGAGAGATGGACAGGGAGGATAGAAAGAGAGAGATGGAGAGGGAGGACAGAGAGAGATGGAGAGGGAGGACAGAGAGAGATGGAGAGGGAGGACAGAGAGAGATGGAGAGGGAGGACAGAAAGAGAGAGAGATGGAGACGGAGGACAGAAAGAGAGAGATGGAGACGGAGGACAGAAAGAGAGAGATGGAGAGGGAGGACAGAGAGAGATGGAGAGGGAGGACAGAAAGAGAGAGATGGAGAGGGAGGACAGAAAGAGAGAGAGATGGAGACTGAGGACAGAAAGAGAGAGATGGAGACGGAGGACAGAGAGAGATGGAGAGGGAGGACAGAGAGAGATGAGACGGAGGACAGAAAGAGAGAGATGGAGACGGAGGACAGAAAGAGAGAGATGAGACGGAGGACAAAAAGAGAGAGATGAGACAGAGGACAGAAAGAGAGAGATGAGACGGAGGACAGAAAGAGAGAGATGGAGACGGAGGACAGAAAGAGAGAACTGAGACGGAGGACAGAAAGAGAGAGATGGAGACAGAGGACAGAAAGAGAGAGATGGAGAGGGAGGACAAAGAGAGAGATGGAGAGGGAGGACAGAAAGAGAGAGATGGAGACGGAGGACAGAAAGAGAGAGATGGAGACGGAGGACAGAGAGAGATGGAGAGGGAGGACAGAAAGAGAGAGATGGAGAGGGAGGACAGAAAGAGTGTGGTGAAAGAAATACAAGCTGAAATAAATAATTATCTCTACTATTATTCTGACATTTCACATTCTTAAAATATATTGGTGATCCTAACTGACCTAAGACAGGGAATTTTTAATTGGATTAAGTGTCAGGAATTGTGATACTGAGTGTAAATGTATTTGGCTAAGATGTATGTAAACTTCCGACTTCAACTGTAGCTACAGTAGGTTAAACTGGACTGAGGTGGAAAAAAGACAGATAGTAATAATGTGAGGTGGATGAAGGACAGGAGAGACAGGAGACAGAAGACCTTATCCAGTCATAATGTGAGGTGGATGAAGGACAGGAGAGAGAAGAACTTATCCAGTCATAATGTGAGGTGGATGAAGGACAGGAGAGAGAAGACCTTATCCAGTCATAATGTGAGGTGGATGAAGGACAGGAGAGAGAAGACCTTATCCAGTCATAATGTGAGGTGGATGAAGGACAGGAGAGAGAAGACCTTATCCAGTCATAATGTGAGGTGGATGAAGGACAGGAGAGAGAAGACCTTATCCAGTCATAATGTGAGGTGGATGAAGGACAGGAGAGAGGAGAGAGAAGACCTTATCCAGTCATAATGTGAGGTGGATGAAGGACAGGAGAGAGAAGACCTTATCCAGTCATAATGTGAGGTGGATGAAGGACAGAGACAGGAGAGAAGACCTTATCCAGTCATAATGTGAGGTGGATGAAGGACAGGAGAGAGAAGACCTTATCCAGTCATAATGTGAGATGGATGAAGGACAGGAGAGACCTTATCCAGACATAGTGTGAGATGAAGACCTTATCCAGTCATAATATGAGATGGATGAAGGACAGGAGAGAGAAGACCTTATCCAGTCATATTGTGAGGTGGATGAAGGACAGGAGAGACAGGAGAGAGAAGACCTTATCCAGTCATAATGTGAGGTGGATGAAGGACAGGAGAGAGAAGACCTTATCCAGTCATAATGTGAGGTGGATGAAGGACAGGAGAGAGAAGACCTTATCCAGTCATAATGTGAGGTGGATGAAGGACAGGAGAGAGAAGACCTTATCCAGTCATAATGTGAGGTGGATGAAGGACAGGAGAGAGAAGACCTTATCCAGTCATAATGTGAGGTGGATGAAGGACAGGAGAGACAGGAGAGAGAAGACCTTATCCAGTCATAATGTGAGGTGGATGAAGGACAGGAGAGAGAAGACCTTATCCAGTCGTAATGTGAGGTGGATGAAGGACAGGAGAGAGAAGACCTTATCCAGTCATAATGTGAGGTGGATGAAGGACAGGAGAGACAGGAGAGAGAAGACCTTATCCAGTCATAATGTGAGGTGGATGAAGGCCAGGAGAGAGAAGACCTTATATAGTCATAATGTGAGGTGGATGAAGGACAGGAGAGACAGTAGAGAGAAGACCTTATCCAGTCATAATGTGAGGTGGATGAAGGACAGGAGAGAGAAGACCTTATCCAGTCATAATGTGAGGTGGATGAAGGACAGGAGAGAGAAGACCTTATCCAGACATAATGTGAGGTGGATGAAGGACAGGAGAGAGAAGACCTTATCCAGTCGTAATGTGAGGTGGATGAAGGACAGGAGAGAGAAGACCTTATCCAGTCATAATGTGAGGTGGATGAAGGACAGGAGAGACAGGAGAGAGACAGCTAGAGATTATGTTACGGTCAGTAGTAAAGATAGAAGGAGCCTTGCGTACTCTACTGAGGTTGAGATGTGCAGGCGTCTGATGCCCGGTGTGGGAAACTGGCGGGAGTTGATGTAGGAGACCTTCCTCAGAGCAGCGTTCATGTTCTCCAGATCCTTGCCCTCCATCACCAGGATTGACTGGGCTGGGTTGAAGTGGAACTGAGAGAGAGAGAGGGAAGTGAGAGACAGAGAAAAACAGAGAGAGAGAAAGAGAAAGGGAGCACATCAGATTTGACCACAGTTTAACACACACTGAAACAATTTTATGTCTGAGTGTGTTGAAATATGTGTGTACAACATAAGTGTGTGTCTGACTGAGTGTGTTTGAGTGTACATCATGAGTATGTGTTCATTCTTTTTCTCTGTTTCAGGGATCATAAGCCTCTTGTGTTGCTCAGACACACTCAGACACAGCTCTGGGTCCCAGTGGACGTGATGCAGTGAGTCTCAGTCTCACAGAAGAGGCTTTATGCTGCTGATACCACAGCCTCATTCACACACAGCAGCAAAGACACAACGCTTCAGGGGGCTCTCTCCGTTTCCTTTTATCCCTCTGCCCCCCCGCTCTCTCCTCTCATCATCTCCTTCTCCTGTGATTGCATTGTCAAGCGTCCCACCGGATCCTAAACACTGTCCTTAAGCTCTACTGGACTCAGGAGACCTGTTGAAAAGTGTCGTCACAAAAAGAAAAGGAAATCATTTGAAAAAGATTAAGTGAACTAGCCCTGCAGTTTTACCTCTCTTTCTCTCTCACACCCTCTCTATCTCTATCATAAGGCCTCTCTTCTCTTTATCTCCTCCCTCTCTCTCTACTGGGAGATGAATCAACTTCAGGCTTGAAGGGGGAGGAAGAAAAGATGGAAGGAGGATATAAAGGGGGTAGAGGAGGAAAGAGAGGGAAGGGAGGGGAAACTAAGTGTTTTAACATTTGGTTGAATCTATACTGAACAAAAATGTAAAGTGTTGGTCCCATAATTCATGAGCTGAAATAAAAGATCCCAGAAATGTTCCACAATAACAAAAGCTTATTTCTCTCAAATGATCACACATTTGTTTACATCCCTTTGCCAAGAAAATCCATCCAAATGTGCAGTTTTGTCACACAACACAATGCCACAGATGTCTCAAGTTTTGAGGGAGTGCACAATGGGCATGCTGACTGCAGGAATGTCCACCAGAGCTGTTGCCAGAAACTTTAAGTTCATTCCTCTACCATAAGCTGCCTCCAACGTCATTTTAGAGAATTTGGCAGTACGTTCAACCGGCTACACAACCGCAGACCACGTGTAACCACGCCAACCCAGGACCTCCACATTGGCCTTCTTCCCCTGTGGGATCCTCTGAGGAGCGGTGCTGCTGAGGAGTACTTCTGTCTGTAATAAAGCCTTTTTGTGGGAAAAACTAATTCTGATTGGCTGGGCCGGGTTCCCCAGTGGGTGTGCCTGGCTCCCAAATGGGTGGGCCTATGCCCTTCCAGGCCCACCCATGGCTGACCTCTGCCCAGTCATGTGAAATCCATAGATTAGGGCCTAATGAATTTATTTCAATTGACTGATTTCCTTCTATGAACTGTAACATCTTTGAAATTGTTGCATGTTGCGTTTATTTTTTTGTTCAGTATTGTCGTGTCTTTACTATCATTAAATTGAAGACTTATAGTTTTGAGCAAAGATGCTCTGTAATTAGTATTATACGATCAACTGATTAATCATGTAACTGTAATTAACTAGGAAGTCGGGGCACCAAGGAAAAATATTCAGATTACAAAGTTATCATTTCCTAAAATAACGTTTCAGATATTTTATCTGATCAATTAGTCTTCAAATTAATTAATTATTTACTTTACCTCACGTTAGTCTCATTCGTCGTAAATTGTTGGTTATTTGCACGAACCCAGTCTTCACTATGAGTCATCCATACATCAATTTTCTTAAATCATTTATTTATTACTAACTAAGTAATTCACAGAAATGCATAAACAAACAAGGTAAATGTGGTTACAAGAAATGATAGGAGAATGTGCCCTAGTGGGCTAAACCGGCATGGCGGCTTGTTAGACAAAAGAAGTCACTACAAAGTGATAATTATAACAATTGAAATGCTAATCCTTTGCACATGAACGCTCACTCATTCGGGAACAATTGCAATCAATATATATATTGACGCTCAGTGTGTCGTCTTGATCGCTGGTGAAAAGTTTGTTTATTTTGTAGAATTGTCTGTCTCTCGCCCTCTCTCTCTCTGTGTCGTGGTTATAGTGAATAGTTCAGAGTGACATTCATTCATTTCGTTATAGATGGATGTTTCGGCGGTTGTCGTTCTTCGCGTTCAATGATACCGAATTCCTAGCTGCAGACTAGTAATTAATATCAAAGACTTGTTCTTATTCTGTCGGTATCGATAGTCTAAGCGTTTAACCACGTGGTATGGTTAAAAGATTCAGCAATGGTCTACAACCTTTGTCTTCTCCTAATGGAGAAAAACATGGTCTGGTGATAATTTCTCAAAGTTGGGTTTTATTCGGTATTGCAGGAAAGGGGCTGTCCCAGGATGTCTGACCCTAACTGGGCTCAGGGGCGGTCCTCTGATTTAGTTCAAATCAAAAGGGAATTGTATTTTCCTTCATTAAACAGTCCAAAATCATATTACACAATTTTACAAACAGTATCATACTCACTCACTCATTCATCTTATACATCAATTAGATGTAAACCTCATATCTGAGGCTATTATATAAACAGTGTTATGGTAATGTGGCCACACCGTCTCCTATGAGCTTCACCAAGTTGTAGTAAATGGACCAGTTCGTAGCTGGATTCTTCACCGATCTTTTAAACTTTCTCCAGAACATGAAATTTGTTCGGACCTCGAGTTCTGTGAGGTGGGAGAAATTCCTTTGTTCTCTATGAAAATGTACTCTCTCTATACTGTGTCCATGAAGAGATCCTCAGGAATTTACGACGTCTCTCTGACCACAGCAGCCTAGTTGAAGGAGGAAAGGGGGAGGCAGGGAGAGGGGGATGGGCTTTCTGTACCCAAAGAGGGCAACGCCATGACAGTATATACAGTGCATTCGGAAAGTATTCAGACCCCATCCCTTTTTCCTGGGTCGGCAGACACAGCCATATTCTAAAATGGATGAAATACTTTCCCCCCCTTATCCATCTACACACAATACACCATAATATCAAAGCGAAAACAGGTTTTTAGAAATGTTTGCAAATTTATAAAAATAAATAAATAAATTAAATACCTTATCTACTAAGTATTCAGACCCTTTGCTATGAGACTCAAAATTGAGCTCAAGTGCATCGTGTTTCCATTGATCATACTTGAGATGTTTCTACAACTTGATTTTGAAAGGCTGTCTAGACCTGTCTATATAGGGTACCACAGTTGACAGTGCATGTCAGAGCAAATACCAAGCTATGAGGTCGAAAGAATTCTCCATAGAGCTCCAAGACAGGATTGTGTCGAGGCACAGATCTAGGGAAGGGTAACAAAAATCTTCTGCAGCATTGAAGGTCCCCAGGAACACAGTGGCCTCCATCATTCTTAAATGGAAGAAGTTTGGAACCACCAAGACTCTTCCTAGAGCTGGCTGCCCGGCCAAACTGAGCAATCAGGGGAGAAGGGCCTTGGTCAGGGAGTGGACCAAGAACCCGATGGTCACTCTGACAGGGCTCCAGAGTTTATCTGTGTTAATGGGAGAACCTTCGAGAAAATGTGATATTTCAGTTTTTTATTTGTAATAAATGTGCAAAAAAATCTTAAAAACCTTTTTTGGATCTTTCTTTATGGGGAATTATGTGTAAATTGATGAGGGAAAAAAAAACAATTCAATTAATTTCCTAACAAGACTAAGGTAAAAAATGTGGAAAGAATCAACGGGTCTGAATACTTTCTGAATGCACTGTATCAGCATTTGTGTCTGTGTGTGTGTGTGTGTGTGTGTGTGTGTGTGTGTGTGTGTGTGTGTGTGTGTGTGTGTGTGTGTGTGTGTGTGTGTGTGTGTGTGTGTGTGTGTGTGTGTGTGTGTGTGTGTGTGTGTGTATGTGTGTGTGTGTGTGTTTCTGTTGCCTTACCTTGATGCCCTTGCCCAGGCTCTCCAGTGAGTTGATGTCCAGTCCTTCCTTACAGGCCTGTAGACAGGAGATTACTTTCTGGCTCTCTATCTTCCCTGGCCTGATGGTCAGCCCTGACAGACTGCCCCGGAAGTACTGTGTGAACCGCGGCTTCATAACCTCACCACCTACACACAGAGGTGACAGTTCAAGAATAATAACTAAATACAGTTACACTATTATTATGTAGAACGAAAGGAAATCTTTTCAGAACCCTCAATAGCCAATGACTAAAAAGTCAGTAATGAGTGACAGTAGCACACAGCAATCACACTGTTAACGGCCTTCGTATGCTTCAGGTCTCCCAGCATATACTTCAAGCAGACAGGTCCTGAGTCCTCCCCTCTCTCTCTACTATGTTACTGTTGCTGTACTGTCTGTGACATTACTAGGCATATGGGCTGGAGACAGGCCACTGATTCCAGGTCATTTCTTACTGTGAGCCTGTTGGCAGCACCACACCACATACAATTCTAATTGCCTTCAGGAGATCATTAGGAGAGAGAGAGAGAGAGAGAGAGAGAGGGGGGGGGGATTTAAACTACAGCCTGGCCTCTGCCTGGCCCCTGCCTGGCCTCACATGCTCTGGGTAGGCAGGCCCTTCCCTTCAGCATGCACTGCATGGTCTGCGTGATAAACACACACAGTGCACACTCTCAATCTGCTGGCATGAAGAATAGGCTATTGACTGTATTTTCCTTCCCTTATTACTTGTTCATTTCTTTCCCTCTAAAATGCCAATTCCATCACACAGTTTCACATCCTCATTCTTTCAATCCTGTCACCGCTAGCTCAGAGAAGCTATGCATTATGCTAATGAGCACTTATAAAACGATAATGTAAAACGAACAAATCAAGTCGCAAATTCCTTCACAGCCAGGGCGAATAATCATTCTTCAGCTGTGATTACCCCAGAAAGCAGCCAGACTCGTCTTGAAGTTTGAAGCAACTTTCACTAGAGCTTGTCAGTGGCACATTGAGCTCGTCAATAAGGCGGTCGCTCACAGCTAAAGCCTTTGAAAAGGCAATGGTCAGAGCTAATAGCACTGTGTAAAGATAACAGGGTGGTTACTGAGGGCTTAGTTCCCTTCAGAGAGGCCTAATGGTCGCTGACCTCCTCCTCTATTCAAGGTCTTCTAACCCCTTCTTCAGGGCTACACAACTCCATCAGCCATTCAACTCTATCTGCCATTCAACTCCATCAGCCATTCAACCCCATCTGCCAAAAAAATGACCCGCCCGTTGTCTCTCTTTTCCTCACCTCCTCTCTTCTCCTCTCTTCCTCTCTCCTCCTCTCTTCTCCTCACCTCCTCACCTCCTCTCATTTCCAACTCTCTTCTTCTCAACTCCTCGCCTCCTCTCTTCTCCTCCTCTCCTCTCCCCTCCTCCTCTCTTCTCCCCACATCACATCTCCTCTCCTCTCCTCTCCTCTCCTCTCCTCTCCTCTCCTCTCCTCTCCTCTCCTCTCCTCTCCTCTCCTCTCCTCTCCTCTCCTCTCCTCTCCCTCTCCTCTCCTCTCCTCTCCTCTCCTCACCTCCTGTCCTACCCTCCTCTCTTCTTCTCACCTCCTCTCCTCTCATCTCTTCTCCTCACCTCTCCTTTCCTCCCCTCTTCTCCTCACCTCTCCTTTCCTCCTCTCTTCTCCTCACCTCCTCTCCTCCTGTCATTCCACCCTGTTGAAAATGGCCTGATCTATCTCTGCACATAATTTAGGGCTACGCATCATTAGACACATTCATACAGTCATTTAGCTAATAGTAGGCTCTAGAGTAGGAGAAGTGAACTTTTATCCATTTTTAACTGGGCATCAGGCGTAGTTGGAGACAGCTTGATTGTATCTCCACTTTTCATCTTCATTGTGCATCGAATATGGATTAAAGCTTCTGGCAGTTAGGTTCATTCATGGTCAAAAATACACCTTATGCCCACAGCACTTCGAAGACAGCCATTGTTATCTTTGGTCTGGAGAGAGAAAATCTGACACTACTTGTCCAGTCGGCCTAATTGATCAACTGTCATGGCAGATCCCCAAAACATTTTCTCACATAGAACCAGTCAATAGGGGCACATAACAGGGGCAAGACATTGGTTGCGGATCGTCATCATTTTTATCATCGTCATCATTTTCCAGCCAGGTCACCCATGATACAAGTCAGTATTTGATGTCCATTCATGTCTGAGGACATTGGGAGATGTGGAAACTGGCCACTGGGGGCAACAGTGAACGTTGTTACCTTCAAGTAGGTTTCAGTTTTCCAAGGTGCTGTGGATGGGCATGGCAGACGGGACGTAAGCCTCTGGCTCCAGTCAAAGGTTTGGACACACCTTCTCATTCAAGAGTTTTTTTAAATTTGTACTATTTTCTACATTGTACAAAAATAGTGAAGACATCAAAACAATGAAATAACGCATATGGAATCATGTAATAACCAAAAAAGCGTTAAACAAATCAAAATATATTTTATATTTGAGATTCTTCAAAGTTGCCACCCTTTGCTTGATGACAGCTTTGCACCCTCTTGGCATTCTCTCAACCAGCTTCATGAGGTAGTCACCTGGAATTAACATATGTGCCTTGGTAAAAGTTAATTTGTGGAATTTATTTCCTTCTTAATGCATTTGAACCAATCAGTTGTGTTGTGACAGGGTAGGGGTGGTAGACAGAAGATAGCCCTATTTGGTAAAAGACCAAGTCCATATTATGGCAAGAACAGCTCAAATAAGCAAAGAGAAACGACAGTCCAACATTACTTTAGGACAGAACATTTCAAGAACTTTAAAAGTTTCTTCAAGTGCAGTCACAAAAACAAGCGCGATGATGAAACTATCTCTGATGAGGACCGCCACAGAAAAGGAAGTCTCAGAGTTACCTCTGCTGCAGAGGACAAGTTCAGTAGAGTTAACTGCCCTCAGATTGTAGCCAAAATAAATGCTTCAAAGTTCAAGTAACAGACACATCTCAACATCAACTGTTCAGGGGAGACTGCGTGAATCAGGCCTTCATGGTCAAATTGCTGCTAAGAAACCACTACTAAAGGACACCAATAAGAAGAAGATACTTACTTGGGCAAAGAAAATGAGCAATGGACATTAGACCGGAAGTACTCTGTCCTTTGGTCTGATGAGTCCAAATTTGCGATTTTTGGTTCCAACGGGTTTGTCTTTGTGAGACGCAGAGAAGGTGAACGGATGATCTCTGCATGTGTGGTTCCCACCGTGAAGCATGGAGGAGAAAGTCTGATGGTGTGGGGGTGCTTTGCTGGTGACACTGTCTGTGATTTCTTTAAAATTCAAGGCACATTTAACCAGCATGGCTACCACAGTACTCTGCAGCGATGCGCCATCCCATCTGGTTTGCGCTTAGTGAGACTATCATTGGTTTTTCAACAGGATGACCCAACACACCTACAGGCTGTGTAAGGTCTACTTGCTCAAGGAGGATAGTGATGGAGTGCTTTATCAGATGACCTGGCCTCCACAATCACCTGACCTCAACCCAATTGAGCTGGCTTGGGTTGAGTTGGACCACAGAGTGAAGGAAAAGCACCAACAAGTGCTCAGCATATGTGGGAACTCCTTCAAGACTGTTGGAAAAGCATTCCAGGTGAAGCTGGTTGAGAGAATGCCCATATGTGTTATTTCATAGTGTTGATGTCTTCACTATTATTCTACAATGTAGAAAATAGTAAAAAAAAAAACTTGAATGAGTAGGTGTTTCCAAACTTTTGACTGGTACTGTATATATATATATTTTCTGTTGTAATTTTACCACCCCCCCCAATATCGTGATATCAAATTGTAATCCAATTACAGTCTTGTCTCATTGCTGCATCTCTCCAACAGGCTTGTAAGACGCGAAGGTCGAGTCACGCGTCCCCCGGAACGTGACCCGCTTAACTTAACCCGGAAGCCAGCCTCACCAACATGTCGAAGGAAACTGTTCAACTGACGATCGAAGTCAGCCTGCAGCCACCCAGCCCACCACAAGGAGTTGCTAGAGCGCGATGAGCCAAGTAAAGCTCCCCCAGCCAAACCCTCCCCTAACACGGACGACACTGGGACAATTATGCACTGCCCTATGGGACTCCCGTTTACGGCCGGTTGTGACAAAGCCTGGGATCAAACACCGCGATGTAGTGCCTTAGACCGCTGCGCCACTCGGGAGGCTGAGATTTTTGTTTTAAGCCTTTCCCAAACCTTAACCCTTACCTTAACCATTTGGAGTTAATGCCTAACCTTAAACATACATTTAACATTTCTGAGTTAATACCTAAACTTAACATTAAACACTTTGAAATTTGACGTTTTGAGAAACATCTAATTCTGACTTAAGACAGAGCTAGTTGCATTTTCATCATAATCATTTTCATCGTCATTGTCATTGTAATTGTCATCATCAACATCATCATCACCTTGCCAGCAGGCGCCCACAGTGAGCTGTACGTCAATCTGAGAGGGGTGGATCGGCCAATCGTCTGTCACCAGGTAAGGGTCGTAGGTCACTCCGTCCACGTAGAGTGTCACCACAGGAAACTCCACGTTAATGACGTAATAGTGCCACTCCTTATCACAGATCTGCATCGGAAAAAGAGAGAGAGAGAGAGAGAGAGAAAGAGAGAGAGAGGTGAAATACAAGTGTGCCACCACAGCAGCAAGATTTTTGACCGGTTGCCACTAGAAAAGGGCAACCAGTGAAGAACAAACACCTTTGTAATTACAACCCATATTTATGTTGTATTTACAACGGTGTTTGTTCTTTGTTGGTTGCTCGATTTGCACATCGTTACAACACTGTTTACAGACAAAATATGACATTTCTATTGTCTCTATTCCTTTGGAACTTTTGTGAGTGTAATGTTTACTGTTCATTTTATGTTGTTAATTTCACAATGTTTTATTTTCTATTTCACTTGCTTTGGCAATGTAAACATATGTTTCCCATGCCAATAAAGCCCTTTAAATTGAATTGATAGGGAGAGAGAGAGAGGACGAGAGAGAAAAGGGGAGATATAAGAAGGGGTTGTTAGATAAACATAAGTGCAAGACGCACCATCAGCTCTTTCTTTATAAGGAGAACATAATTCCTGTTGTGAGGCAGTTACAGTGTAAAGGCTTCTGCTGGGTCTGTCCATTGGTTGAGGTTTTGGAAAAGCTGATGGAGGTTTAATAGCCCCCTTGCAGAGTGTCTGTCTGACGGGGGCTGAGAGCTCTGAGTGGGGCTGAACGCACTTCTGATGGTGCTCCTGCTAGGACAGCAGATGGGTGAGCCGTCACCTCAGTTAGGACATGATGAGCACTGCACCAAATCTCACACATTCAGTGGCTGGCAAGCACAGAGGTCAACACACACACGCCAACATGCATACAGCCACATAGTAGAGATGACTAGTAGAACATATACTTTAGCCCCACTCTCTAGGGGGTAGTTCTGCCACTCTCTAGGGGTAGCTCTGCCACTCTCTAGGGGGTAGCTCTGCCACTCTCTAGGGGGTAGCTCTGCCACTCTCTAGGGGGTAGCTCTGCCACTCTCTAGGGGGTAGCTCTGCCACTCTCTAGGGGGTAGCTGCTGTAGCACTCTCTAGGGGGTAGCTCTGCCACTCTCTAGGGGTAGCTCTGCCACTCTCTAGGGGGTAGCTCTGCCACTCTCTAGGGGGTAGCTCTGCCACTCTCTAGGGGGTAGCTCTGCCACTCTCTAGGGGGTAGCTCTGCCACTCTCACTCTAGGGGGTAGCTCTGCCAGGGGGTAGCTCTGCCACTCTCTAGGGGGTAGCTCTGTCACTCTCTAGGGGGTAGCTCTGCCACTCTCTAGGGGGTAGCTCTGCCACTCTCTAGGGGGTAGCTCTGCCACTCTCTAGGGGGTAGCTCTGCCACTCTCTAGGGGTAGCTCTGTCACTCTCTCTCTAGGGGTAGCTCTGCCACTCTCTAGGGGGTAGCTCTGCCACTCTCTAGGGGGTAGCTCTGCCACTCTCTAGGGGGTAGCTCTGCCACTCTCTAGGGGGTAGCTCTGCCACTCTCTAGGGGGCTCTGCCACTCTAGCTCTGCCACTCTCTAGGGGGTAGCTCTGCCACTCTCTAGGGGGGGTAGCTCTGCCACTCTCTAGGGGGTAGCTCTGCCTCTCTCTAGGGGGTAGCTCTGCCTCTCTCTAGGGGGTAGCTCTGCCACTCTCTAGGGGGTAGCTCTGTCTCTCTCTAGGGGTAGTTCTGCCACTCTCTAGGGGGTAGCTCTGCCTCTCTCTAGGGGGTAGCTCTGCCACTCTCTAGGGGGTAGCTCTGTCACTCTCTAGGGGTAGCTCTGCCACTCTCTAGGGGGTAGCTCTGGGGGGTAGCTCTGCCACTCTCTAGGGGGTAGCTCTGCCACTCTCTAGGGGTAGCTCTGCCACTCTCTAGGGGTAGCTCTGCCACTCTCTAGGGGGTAGCTCTGCCACTCTCTAGGGGTAGCTCTGCCACTCTCTAGGGGGTAGCTCTGCCACTCTCTAGGGGGTAGCTCTGCCACTCTCTAGGGGTAGCTCTGCCACTCTCTAGGGGTAGCTCTGCCACTCTCTCTAGGGGGGGGGGGTAGCTCTGCCACTCTCTAGGGGGTAGCTCTGCCACTCTAGGGGTAGCTCTGCCACTCTCTAGGGGTAGCTCTGCCACTCTCTAGGGGGTAGCTCTGCCACTCTCTAGGGGTAGTCCTGCCACTCTCTAGGGGGTAGCTCTGCCACTCTCTGCCAGGGGGTAGCTCTGCCACTCTCTAGGGGGTAGCTCTGCCACTCTCTAGGGGGTAGCTCTGCCACTCTCTAGGGGTAGCTCTGCCACTCTCTAGGGGTAGTCCTGCCACTCTCTAGGGGGTAGTCCTGCCACTCTCTGGGGGTAGCTCTGCCACTCTCTAGGGGGTAGCTCTGCCACTCTCTAGGGGTAGTAGCTCTGCCACTCTCTAGGGGGTAGTCCTGCCACTCTCTAGGGGGTAGTCCTGCCACTCTCTAGGGGTAGTCCTGCCACTCTCTAGGGGCCACTCTAGGGGGTAGCTCTGCCACTCTCTAGGGGTAGTCCTGCCACTCTCTAGGGGTAGTCCTGCCACTCTCTAGGGGTAGCTCTGCCACTCTCTAGGGGTAGTCCTGCCACTCTCTAGGGGGTAGCCTGCCACTCTCTAGGGGTAGTCCTGCCACTCTCTAGGGGTAGTCCTGCCACTCTCTAGGAGGTAGTCCTGAGCTACTCTCTAGGGGTAGTCCTGCCACTCTCTAGTCTGCCTCTCTAGGTAGGGGGTAGCCTGCCACTCTCTAGGGGTAGTCCTGCCACTCTCTAGGGGGTAGTCCTGCCACTCTCTAGGAGGTAGTCCTGCCACTCTCTAGGGGTAGTCCTGCCACTCTCTAGGAGGTAGTCCTGCCACTCTCTAGGGGTAGTCCTGCCACTCTCTAGGAGGTAGTCCTGCCACTCACTAGGGGTAGTCCTGCCACTCTCTAGGGGTAGTAGTCCTGCCTCTCTCTAGGGGTAGTCCTGCCACTCTCTAGGGGTAGTCCTGCCACTCTCTCTGCCAGGGGGTAGTCCTGCCACTCTCTAGGGGTAGTAGTCCTGCCACTCTCTAGGGGTAGTCTTGCCACTTTCTAGGGGGTAGCTCTGCCACTCTCTAGGAGGTAGTCTTGCCACTCTCTAGGAGGTAGTCCTGCCACTCTCTAGGAGGTAGTCCTGATACTCTCTAGGGGTAGTCCTGCCACTCTCTAGGGGTAGGTAGTCCTGCCACTCTCTAGGGGGTAGTTCTGCCACTCTCTAGGGGGTAGTCCTGTCACTCTCTGCCACTTTCTAGGGGGTAGTTCTGCCACTCTCTAGGGGGTAGCTCTGCCACTCTCTAGGGGGTAGCTCTGTCACTCTCTAGGAGGTAGTACTGTCACTCTCTAGGGGGTAGTCCTGTCACTCTCTAGGGGGTAGTCCTGTCACTCTCTAGGGGGTTGTACTGTCACTCTCTAGGTGGTAGCTCTGCCACTCTGTATGGGATATCACTGCTCTCCAGACAGATGTTGGAGGCCTTGGAGACTTGAACCTGTCTGTCTCTGGCTGGTAGGGTAAAGGAGGGTGAGGACCCTGCAGCTCCATACAGTATACTATGGGACTGAGTGGCAAGCCACGCTTTCACTCCAAAGTACCCAGGCCTACAGGCCGACAGTCTACAGCCAGCCTTCTCCAGCAGCCCCTCCATGCACACTTCTCAGGTGTCCTCTCCTGCCCCCTCTCTCTCTTCCCTCCCTTTCTCTCTCTTCCTATCCCTGCATCATCTCTCTCTCTTGCTTTCTCCTCCCTCTCTCACTATGCATGTTTCTTTTAACTCTCCTCTCGTGCTCTCTCTCTTTTCCTCTCCCTCTCCCTGGGGCTACTCGTTGCCCTGGTTGTAATTCAGTGTAATTGCTCTCTGGCAGACAGACACGGCCCTGCTCTACTGCTCTTTGATCTGCTGTCAGGCTTATCCTGCGATAACCTATAGCATTAGCCTGGATGAGTTAGCATAGGATATATCCCTACAGTCTACTGCATACTGTCTGGACATGCAGCAGCCAGTGTAAACTGCCCACATTGGGCCAATTTGACTCTCTTATAAAGATTTCAGTAATCTACATGACGTCCCACTGACGTCTACGGTGAAACATACGTCTTGTTCCATTGTGCTTCTGTCACGTTCTGACCCTAGTTCTTGTGTTATTTCTTTGTTTTAGTTGGTCAGGACGTGAGTTTGGTGGGTATTCTATGTTTTTGTGTTTCTAGGTTGGGTTTCTTGTTTGGTCTGATATGGTTCTAAATCAGAGGCAGGTGTTAGTCATTGTCTCTGATTGGGAACCATATTTAGGTAGCCTGTTTTCTGTTGGGGTTTGTGGGTGGTTATTTTCAGTCTTTGTGTGTCTGCACCAGATAGAACTGTTTCGGTTGTCACTTTGTTGTTTTGTGTTTTTGAATTGTTCAGTTTTTCCTTTAAAATGGTGAACTCTAACCACGCTGCGCTTTGGTCCTCTCTATCTCCAGACGACAACCGTGACAGAACCAAACACCACAACAGGACCAAGCAGCGTGGTAACAGGCAGCGGCAGCAGGAGCAGCGCAAGAAGGAGGAATGGACATGGGAGGACGCGTTGGATGGCAAAGGACCCTGGGCAGAGCCAGGGGAATATCGCCAGGGAGTGTCCCCAGCCCGGTACCACCAGTGCCGGCACCACGCACCAGGCCTACAGTGTGCCTCGTCTGTCCTGAGCCGCCAGAGTCTCCCGTCTGTCCTGAGCCGCCAGAGTCTCCCATCTGTCCTGAGCCGCCAGAGTCTCCCATCTGTCCTGAGCCGCCAGTCTGTCCTGAGCCGCCAGAGCCACCAGTCTGTCCTGAGCCGCCAGTGCCGCCAGTCTATCCTGAGCCACCAGAGCCGCCAGCCAGCCAGGAGCAGCCAGAGCCGCCAGCCAGAAGCCGCCAGAGCCGTCAGCCAGCCAGGAGCCGCCAGCGGAGCTGCCCTTCAGTCCGGAGCTGCCATTCAGTCCGGAGCTGCCCCTCAGTCCTGAGCTACCCTTCAGTCCTGAGCTGCCCTTCAGTCCAGAGCTGCCCTTCAGTCCAGAGCTGCCCTCAGTCCAGAGCTGCCCCTCAGTCCAGAGCTGCCCCACAGTCCAGTGGGGGCCTTTAGTAGGGTTGCCAGTCCTAGGTTGGCGGCGAGGGTCGCCGTTCCTAGGAGGCCACAGAAGCGGACTAAGACTATGGTGGAGTGGGGTCCACGTCCAGCGCCAGAGCCGCCACCGCGGACAGATGCCCACCCAGACCCTCCCCTATAGGTTCAGGTTTTGCGGCCGGAGTCCGCACCTTGGGGGGAGGGGGGGGTACTGTCACGTTCTGACCCTAGTTCTTGTGTTATTTCTTTGTTTTAGTTGGTCAGGATGTGAGTTGGGTGGGTATTCTATGTTTTTGTGTTTCTAGGTTGGGTTTCTTGTTTGGCCTGATATGGTTCTCAATCAGAGGCAGGTGTTAGTCGTTGTCTCTGATTGGGAACCATATTTAGGTAGCCTGTTTTCTGTTGGGGTTTGTGGGTGGTTATTTTCAGACTTCGTGTGTCTGCACCAGATAGAACTGTTTCGGTTGTCACTTTGTTGTTTTGTGTTTTTGAAGTGTTCAGTTTTCCATTAAAATGAACACTAACCACGCTGTGCTTTGGTCCTCTCTATCTCCAGACGACAACCGTTACAGCTTCTGTGATATAAAACACAACCTTATTGTGGCTATCCAGAGCACAACTGTTCATGACATAGCTATAGTATGAAGCAAGTCAAGATTCGGCCCAAATTGTACTAATTGGAAGATTCCACAGCTGCTGGCCATGTTGTAGCCAACCAGTGTATTCAGAGATACTGCGATGGTAGTCAAGCCTTAGATGAACAAGTCTGTGTGAAATATCCAGTGGTGCTGGGACTGGTGGTGGTAACATGCAGCAAAGGATAAGATAGTGTCTTATACACATAGTTTGAAGGCACCTCTATTGTTGGGCGCTTCCCACAGTTGAATATTTCAAAGCATGGGGTTCATGGGAGAGTGGTGTGACTGGTAGATGACTTCCTCCAGGCTTCAAGGGGATGTGGCGGTCCCCATCGGACCCTGACTCTGCTGGGGGTGGGCGGGTGCTGAGGCTGCCTGCTGCTGGACAGACTTCCAGAGGGTAACAAGGAATAAACCAGGTTTAAGCCATTCTGTTTTCCCATAGGGTACAAGAATCACACAGCAGCTAGCTGATGCAATAGTACAACAAGAAGGACCAAACTATCTCTGTCAGTGTTGGTATCTCTCTCAGTGTTGGCATGTCTGTCAGTGTTGGTATCTCTCTGAGTGTTTGCATCTCTCTCAGTGTTGGTATGTTTCTCTGTGTTGGTATCTCTCTCAGTGTTGGCATCTCTCAGTGTTAGTATGTTTCTCTGTGTTGGTATCTCTCTCAGTGCTGGCATCTCTCTCAGTGTTGGTATCTCTCTCAGTGTTCGTATCTCTCTCAGTGTTCGTATCTCTCTCAGTGTTAGTATGTTTCTCTGTGTTGGTATCTCTCTCAGTGTTGGTATGTTTCTCTGTGTTGGTATCTCTCTCAGTGTTAGTATGTTTCTCTGTGTTGGTATCTCTCTCAGTGTTGGTATCTCTCTCACTGTTGGTATCTCTCTCACTGTTGGTATCTCTCTCAGTGTTAGTATGTTTCTCTGTGTTGGTATCTCTCTCAGTGTTGGTATCTCTCTCACTGTTGGAATCTCTCTCAGTGTTGGTATCTCTCTCAGTGTTCGTATCTCTCTCAGTGTTGATATCTCTCAGTGTTCGTATCTCTCTCAGTGTTGGTATGTTTCTCTGTGTTGGTATCTCTCTCAGTGTTGGCATCTCTCTCAGTTGGCATGTTGACATGTCTCTCAGTGTTGGTATCTCTCTCAGTGTTGGCATCTCTCTCTGTGTTGGCATCTCTCTCAGTGTTGGTCTGATCCTCTGTGTTGGTATCTCTCTCAGGGCTGGTATGTCTCTCAGTGTTGGTATCTCTCTCAGTGTTGTATGTCTCTCTCTCAGTGTTGGTATCTCTCTCAGTGTTGGTATGTTGGTATCTCTCTCAGTGTTGGTATCTCTCTCAGTGTTGGTATCTCTCTCAGTGTGGGCATGTCTCTTAGTGCTGGTATGTTTCTCGGTGTTGGTATGTTTCTCAGTGTTGGTATGTTTCTCAGTGTTGGTATCTCTCTCAGTGTTGGTATCTCTCTCAGTGTTGGTATCTCTCTCAGTGTTGGTATGTTTCTCTGTGTTGGTATCTCTCTCAGTGTTGGCATCTCTCTCAGTTGGCATGTTGACATGTCTCTTAGTGTTGGCATCTCTCTCAGTGTTGGCATCTCTCTCTGTGTTGGTATCTCTCTCAGTGTTGGTATCTCTCTCAATGTTGGTATCTCTCCCAATGTTGGTCTGATCCTCTGTGTTGGTATCTCTCTCAGGGCTGGTATGTCTCTCAGTGTTGTATGTCTCTCAGTGTTGGTATCTCTCTCAGTGTTGTATGTCTCTCTCTCAGTGTTGGTATCTCTCTCAGTGTTGGTATGTTTTTCTATGTTGGTATCTCTCTGTGTTGGTATCTCTCTCAGTGTGGGCATGTCTCTTAGTGCTGGTATGTTTCTCGGTGTTGGTATCTCTCTCAGTGTTGGTATCTCTCTCAGTGTTGGTATCGCTCTCAGTGTTGGTATCGCTCTCAGTGTTGGTATCGCTCTCAGTGTTGGTATGTCTCTCAGTGTTGGTATGTCTCTCAGTGTTGGTATGTCTCTCAATGTTGTATCTCTCTCAGTGTTGGTATCTCTCTCAGTGTTGGTATCTCTCTCAGTGTTGGTATATCTCTCAGTGTTGGTATGTCTCTCAGTGTTGGTATATCTCTCAGTGTTGGTATATCTCTCAGTGTTGGTATATCTCTCAGTGTTGGTATGGTACCCTGGTAGAGTGAACCATGGCAAAAATGGAATAGAGTAACCATGAAGTCATCTTTACAGTTGACTGATGTGTTTATCGTTCTACTCGGTATGCAAAAACATCCAACACCCCACGCATGCATCATCACACCCAAAACGGATAAAAGAACTACCACTATAGTAGAGAAATAAATATAGCAAGCTGTCTGAGTTGTTAAAGCAGGTAATGAATTGAGTTGTCAGCACCAAAGATAATATCCCTCCTGAAAACAGTGAAGTTGAGGAGAACAGCTGCGGTGCTCTGTTTGGTGAGCAGCCAGCTGGAGAGAGATAGAGCGCGAGCTGTTATGGCAGGAAGAGACCATCAGAGTGATGGAAAGCACTAGCCAGGGAGGGACAGGAGAAACTCTAGCTCAGGGAACAGCTATCAAGCACGGCACTGGTTCACAGCTACAGTCTATACAGGCGTTATGCCACGGGGAAAAAGGTGAGTGTCTGTGTGAGAGTCTATGTCTGAGTGCCTTTGTGTGTTATTTAATCGTGAGTGAGTGAGTGAGTGAGAGAGAGAAGCAGGTGTGTGGATGCAACAGCACACCAACTGGTTGAATCAACGTTGTTCCCACGTCATTTCAACAACTTAATTCAATGTGATGACTTGAATCAATGTGGAAAACTGATTGGATTTGAAAAAAGACATCAACATATGGGAATGTCATATTTTTTTTTCAATGAAATTTTGCATTTTTTTGTTGATTTCACATTAGTTGACAACCAATACTTAGACGTTGAAATTACATCTGTGCCCAGTGGCACAATTATTGTCAAGAAGTGTAACTTCAAAATTCTCAAATCCTGTCATGTCTCTCCTGTCATGCAAAATGATAGACAGAAGAAATGAAACAAGTCAATGGAAATGAAAGGGCGGGGTAGAAAGATAGAGATGGAGAGAAGGGGGGAGAGAAGAGAGAAAACAACAACATTGGGCCTACTCAATTGGACAGTGTGGCAGAGAAAAAGAAAAAAGGCAGAGAGAAGGAGATAGAGGGAGGAAGAAAGGGAGAGAAGGAGGGAGGGAAGCAGAGAGAGAGGGGCTGAAACCGTGCACATCAAAGACCCCTCATCATCTCCTAGGCCCACCATGGTATGGAGAAAACAAAAGCACTCTCCTCTCCTCTCCTCTCCGTGCTGTCTTCTCTCACTCCCTCTCTCTTTCTTCCTCTTCTCTATTACTGTCTGACTCCAGGAGCGCTGCTACAGTCCTTAAAGGGACATGCCTCCACACCTGTCCCCTTCTCACTTCAAAGACCAGATAGAGAGAGAGGGGGAGAGAGCAGGAAAATGAAGAGATGAAGAGGCAGTGGGATAAAAAGTCATAACAAATGATAGGTGGAGGGCACTGGCAGACTAAGAAAACAACTGCTAAAAGGCCTGAGAGAGACAGAAACTGGCAAGCTAGTAGGAGAAAGTCACAAAAAAGGGGGACAGGGATTGGAAATAAGATGCAATAATAGAGACAAAGGAGAAAGACAGAACCAAATGCAAGGCTATTAACTGGAGAGGAGAGGAGAGGAGACCGTGAGGAGAGGAGAGAAGAGAAGAGAAGAGAAGAGAAGAGAAGAGAGAAATTAGGGCTGGAGGGAAGAACAGAGTAGAGGAGAGGAGATGAAGAGGAAGGACAGAGGGGGCAAGGAGATGAGGAAGGATGGAGGGCAAGGGAGCCATGTTTGTGAAGGGATCCACACAGAGATTGATGAGCCCTGAGAACAAGGTGACTTCAAGGAGGAGTTGAGACACAAGAGGAGAGAATGAGAGTGAGAGGTAGTGTTTGAGTCAGGGACGAGATGAAACCAAACCCATCTCTCCGCCCAGCGTGGGATTGAATCGCTTGCAGGAGGAGAACAAAGCAAATGAAAAAGAAAAGTAATCCATTCAGAAGAAGAAGTAGGAAAGGAAAGGAAAGGAAAGGAGAGAGCGGTCACCTTGTGAATAGCAACTATAGTTCTTTCTATGTTAGTTCTCCTTCTCTACTTCTCTTTCAACATTTTGTATTTTTATTTAACCTTTATTTCAACACTGAGAGTCAAAATCCATTTTACAAGAGAGCCCTGTAAACACTAGTATAAAAACAGAATAATAAAACATACACACATATTTGTAAAAAACAATATATTTCAGCACACAATAACAAAATAAACATATTTAATAAAATCAATCACATTCAACTTCATTGAGGTCCTCAATAATAATGTTAGCTGCCTGAGTTGCACCAGCACATCTAACTGCAGTGATCTCTGCAGATTGTTCCACAAATTAGGGGCAAAAAAAACTAAACGCAGAGTTTCCCAAATCTGTGGAGACTGAAGGGATCTCTAGTTTTATCCATTCCTGAGAACAGGTTTGGTAACTTATGATTCTTAACTTATTAATGAAGTTACATATTGTAATGAAACAGGCGGGGAAGAGGCCTCCAACCCTCAGCCTTCCCAGGGTCCTTACAATATGGAGGCAGTTTCTGTAAGATTGCATCTCAAATGTCCCCTGTGATAAAACGTAATGCGGAATGGTAGACTGTGCCCAAGCGTTTCAAAACAGAGGTAGTTGCATGTAAACAACTTCACTAAAATCCAATGCAGGGAGAAGTTTTTTTTTCAATACTGAGGCATGCTTTATTTCAATGTACATTTTTAAAATCTTAGATCTGAACTTAGTCAGATTCTATATTTGCGTTACGAAGGAGAACTTGTCATCAATCTAGGCACCCAGGTACTTATATTGAGAAACAAGCTCAATTTGAGCTCCATTTGTTGCGCAAATACACAGGTCTTCAGGGTCAACATTTAGTGACCTAGAGAACAGCATGAGCTTGGTTTTACTTGTATTTAAGTCATATTCATAACACTGTTCCACCTCGGTGCACCAGGCCATTTGTGAACTTAAGCCTGACTTTGATTCAATTCAAAAATCCCTTACAGATCTTAAATGAGTGTTAGATGCAAGTAAAACCAAGCTTGTTCTGTTCTCTAGGTCACTAAATGTTGACCCTGCGTATTTGCTCTACAAATGGAGCCCAAACTGAGCTTGTCAGACTCGTGGGTGCTAAGGTACCCATGACAGGCATATCCATTGTCACCTAGTAGGTGGCCTTCATATGCCCCCTTTTCCAGCATTGTACACAGGCGACTATTGTCAAAGATTCTGCTGTCATGGGTGGATCCTGGCCATCTAGCTACGATGTTGGTGAGCTGACCTTTGTCATCACAGACAGCCTGCACCTTGATGGAACAGTAACTTTTCAGATTATGGAATAGTTGTCCATTCTCACTACCAGGTCTGGGAATAGGAATGTGTGTACAGTCTATTGCCCTTAGTACACCTGGGAATGTAGCTCTCCTGTAAAATCCAGCTGCTGCTTCCTCTGTAGGACTGGAATCCAGCTATCCTGTAAAATCCAGCTGCTGTTCCCTCTTTAGCACTGGAATGTAGCTCTCCTGTAAAATCCAGCTGCTGCTTCCTCTGTAGCACTGGAATGTAGCTATCCTGTAAAATCCAGCTGCTGCTTCCTCTGTAGCACTGGAATCTAGCTATTCTTTCAAATCCAGCTGCTGCTTCCTCTGTAGCACTGGAATCTAGCTCTCCTGTAAAATCCAGCTGCTGTTTCCTATGTAGGACTGGAATCTAGCTATCCTGTAAAATCCAGCTGCTGCTTCCTCTGTAGCACTGGAATCTAGCTCTCCTGTAAAATCCAGCTGCTATTTCCTCTGTAGCACTGGAATCTAGCTCTCCTGTAAAATCCAGCTGCTATTTCCTCTGTAGCACTGGAATCTAGCTCTCCTGTAAAATCCAACTGCTGCTTCCTCTGTAGCACTGGAATCTAGCTATCCTGTAAAATCCAGCTGCTATTTCCTCTGTAGCACTGGAATCTAGCTCTCCTGTAAAATCCAACTGCTGCTTCCTCTGTAGCACTGGAATCTAGCTCTCCTGTAAAATCCAACTGCTGCTTCCTCTGTAGCACTGGAATCTAGCTATCCTGTAAAATCCAGCTGCTGCTTCCTCTGTAGCACTGGAATCTAGCTATCCTGTAAAATCCAGCTGCTATTTCCTCTGTAGCACTGGAATCTAGCTATCCTGTAAAATCCAGCTGCTATTTCCTCTGTAGCACTGGAATCTAGCTATCCTGTAAAATCCAGCTGCTATTTCCTCTGTAGCACTGGAATCTAGCTATCCTGTAAAATCCAGCTGCTATTTCCTCTGTAGCACTGGAATCTAGCTATCCTGTAAAATCCAGCTGCTATTTCCTCTGTAGCACTGGAATCTAGCTATCCTGTAAAATCCAGCTGCTATTTCCTCTGTAGCACTGGAATCTAGCTATCCTGTAAAATCCAACTGCTATTTCCTCTGTAGCACTGGAATCTAGCTATCCTGTAAAATCCAGCTGCTATTTCCTCTGTAGCACTGGAATCTAGCTCTCCTGTAAAATCCAACTGCTGCTTCCTCTGTAGCACTGGAATCTAGCTATCCTGTAAAATCCAGCTACTATTTCCTCTGTAGCACTGGAATATAGCTATCCTGTAAAATCCAGCTGCTGTTCCCTCTTTAGCACTGGAATATAGCTATCCTGTAAAATCCAGCTGCTGCTTCCTCTGTAGCACTGGAATCTAGCTATTCTTTCAAATCCAGCTGCTGCTTCCTCTGTAGCACTGGAATCTAGCTCTCCTGTAAAATCCAGCTGCTATTTCCTCTGTAGCACTGGAATCTAGCTATCCTGTAAAATCCAGCTGCTGCTTCCTCTGTAGCACTGGAATCTAGCTCTCCTGTAAAATCCAGCTGCTGTTTCCTCTGTAGCACTGGAATCTAGCTATCCTGTAAAATCCAGCTGCTATTTCCTCTGTAGCACTGGAATCTAGCTATCCTGTAAAATCCAACTGCTGCTTCCTCTGTAGCACTGGAATCTAGCTCTCCTGTAAAATCCAGCTGCTATTTCCTCTGTAGCACTGGAATCTAGCTCTCCTGTAAAATCCAACTGCTGCTTCCTCTGTAGCACTGGAATCTAGCTATCCTGTAAAATCCAGCTGCTATTTCCTCTGTAGCACTGGAATCTAGCTATTCTTTCAAATCCAGCTGCTGCTTCCTCTGTAGACTTGACGTTTATGTACTGGTTCTTCAGACTGGCAATAGCACTGGAAACTCTGACTACAATCCTGCAGACAGTTGACTTGTGGAGTCCAGAAAGGTCCCCATCCACCATGGGTTTGCTCAAATGTTTATTGAGCAACAGGCTTAAAATTAATCTAGGTATAAAGTGAACATTTAATTTAGATTAGAGGATTAACTAGGATTAATTTAAAACTAGGTTTAAAATGTGGTGCACAAGATGAATAGATAAACCATTATTTAACCCAGTGTAAGAGTTCATCCATGTTGGTGCATCCCACCCTTATTATTGGTTATCTTCAGTGGAGCAGTGATTGGAGCAAGACACAAAACAGAATTGTGAGTGAGTGTTAATAAAAATGAGAATGCAAACTGTGATACAGTGTATGAGTGTGTGGGAATACATGTTTATGAGAGAGAAAGAGCACAGAGAAGAGAGACAGAGAGAGAAAACGAACGAGAGAGGGCGAGCGAGTAAGTCAGTGAGAGAGGGAAACTGTGTTCCTGATCGACAGTAAAGAGACAGCAAAGTGATGGCTGTGACTGTGACTATATGGACGGACAGACAGTGTGCTTCCCACCTGCCTTCCTGTCAGCTTGCCTCCCTGTCTGCCTCCCTGTGAGCTTGCCTCCCTGTCTGCCTGCCTGTCTCCCTGTCTGTCTCCCTGCCTGCCTGCCTGGCTGTCAGTCTGTCTCCCTGCCTCCCTCCCTCCCTCCCTGCCTGCCTCCCTGTCTCCCTCCCTGCCTGCCTGGCTGTCAGTCTGTCTCCCTGCCTGCCTGGCTGTCAGCCTCCCTCCCTGCCTCCCTCCCTCCCTGCCTGCCTCCCTGTCTGTCTCCCTGCCTGCCTCCCTGTCTCCCTGCCTCCCTGGCTGTCAGTCTGTCTCACTGCCTCCCTCCCTCCCTGCCTGCCTCCCTGTCTCCCTGTCTGTCTCCCTGCCTGCCTGGCTGTCAATCTGTCTCCTGCCTCCCTGTCTGTCTCCCTGCCTGTCTCCCTGCCTGCCTGTCAGTCTGTCTCCCTGCCTCCCTGTCTGTCTCCCTGCCTCCCTGTCTGTCTCCCTGCCTGCCTGCCTGCCTGGCTGTCAGTCTGTCTCCTGCCTGCCTCCCTGTCTCCCTGCCTGCCTGGCTGTCAGTCTGTCTCCCTGCCTGCCTCCCTGACTCCCTGTCTGTCTCCCTGCCTGCCTGTATGGCTGTCAGTCTGTCTCCCTGTCTGCCTGGCTGTCAGTCAGTCTGTCTCCCTGCCTCCCTGCCTCCCTCCCTCCCTCCCTGCCTGCCTCCCTGTCTCCCTGCCTGCCTGGCTGTCAGTCTGTCTCCCTGCCTGCCTCCCTGACTCCCTGTCTGTCTCCCTGCCTGCCTGGCTGTCAGTCTGTCTCCCTGCCTGCCTCCCTGTCTGTCTCCCTGTCTGTCTCCCTGCCTGCCTGCCTGCCTGGCTGGCTGTCAATCTGTCTCCCTGCCTCCCTGTCTGTCTCCCTGCCTCCCTGTCTGTCTCCCTGCCTGTCTCCCTGCCTCCCTGTCTGTCTCCCTGCCTCCCTGTCTGTCTCCCTGCCTGCCTGCCTGCCTGGCTGTCAGTCTGTCTCCCTGCCTGTCTCCCTGTCTCCCTGCCTGCCTGGCTGTCAGTCTGTCTCCCTGCCTGCCTCCCTGACTCCCTGTCTGTCTCCCTGCCTGCCTGTATGGCTGTCAGTCTGTCTCCCTGTCTGCCTGGCTGTCAGTCTGTCTCCCTGCCTCCCTCCCTCCCTGCCTGCCTCCCTGTCTCCCTGCCTGCCTGGCTGTCAGTCTGTCTCCCTGCCTGCCTGCCTGGCTGTCAGTCTGTCTCCCTGTCTGTCTGTCTCCCTGCCTGCCTGCCTGGCTGTCAGTCTGTCTCCCTGGCTGTCTCCCTGCCTGCCTGCCTGGCTGAATTTGCTTGAAGGTGACTATGAATTACTGGCTGCATGGCAGAAAAATACTAATTAGAGTAGCAATTACAGTGTGCTCCCACAGGGGACAGAAAGTCAACAGCACAATGAACTCTCCAGCGCCTGCTAATTCAGTTGTGCTGTTAGAGTGGCCCGATGGCTCTCTGGGAATACTAACCACCACACCAGCAGAGTAGGAGGCAACAGAATCTCTCCCAGCCTCCCTGACTCCCTCTCCAGTGATCACACTGGTCTGGAACACACTCAGAGAGACATGCAGGGAGAGAGAGACATGGTCATTTAGAACTTGAATGGAAGGTGATAGGGTGCAAGGGAAATGACAATGCCATCTAGGAAATACGGTATATGAAGGAGAGGGTAAGTAATAAAATGGTATGAATGTGCTAAACGTCCCACCTATAAACAGATTGGATTAGTGAATTAGCTGCATTCGATAAGAGAAGACCTCTGCTGCTCTAAACCCAACAGTCTGGTCTTGGTCTCTACTATGAGACACCACAGTCTGGTCTTGGTCTCTACTATGAGACACCACAGTCTGATCTTTGTCTCTACTATGATGAACCACAGTCTGGTCTTGGTCTCTACTATGAGACACCACAGTCTGGTCTTGGTCTCTACTATGATGAACCACAATCTGGTCTTGGTCTCTACTATGATGAACCACAGTCTGGTCTTGGTCTCTACTATGATGAACCACAGTCTGGTCTTGGTCTCTACTATGATGAACCACAGTCTGGTCTTGGTCTCTACTATGATGAACCACAGTCTGGTCTTGGTCTCTACTATGATGAACCACAGTCTGGTCTTGGTCTCTACTATGAGACACCACAGTCTGGTCTTGGTCTCTACTATGAGACACCACAGTCTGGTCTTGGTCTCTACTATGATGAACCACAGTCTGGTCTTGGTCTCTACTATGAGACACCACAGTCTGGTCTTTGTCTCTACTATGATGAACCACAGTCTGGTCTTGGTCTCTACTATGAGACACCACAGTCTGGTCTTTGTCTCTACTATGATGAACCACAGTCTGGTCTTTGTCTCTGCTATGAGACCCAACAGTCTGGTCTTCGTCTCTACTATGATGAACCACAGTCTGGTCTTGGTCTCTACTATGAGACACCAAATGCTGGTCTTGGTCTCTACTATGAGTCCCAACAGACCAGGGCACACTCCCAAGACTAAGACATAATTTACAAACAAAACATTTGTTTAGTGAGCCCGCCATATCTTGCGCAGTAGGGATGACCAGGGATGTTCTCGTGATAAACGTGTGAATTAGAAAATGTCCCTGAATTGCAAAGCATTCAAAATGTAATGAGCACTTATGGATCTAGTGAAATAAAATTTCAATGAACAGTAAAGTACAGTTACCTCCCAAAAATGACTGAATTAGTACTTTCAAGTATTTCTACTCAAGTACTACACACCACTGTTTCTCAGTAAAATATATTTTGAGTGCATTGTGTGGTCTCATTACAAGTCCAATGAAAATAACTATTCTAGAAACTGAGAGCATGCAGAGAGAGAGATGAAGAAAACATGAGAAAAAATAGAAATACAATTAGCCAAAATAAGAAAAGAGGGTAAAACAGAAATTAAAAGATCGGAACTTTGCCTTTATGTTCCTTCATATATTTTGTTATTCTGATGGATGAACCCATGCAAACAAATCACAATCAGGCTGCCTTCCTCTCTTCTCCTCTCTTTCCCACTCATCTCCTCTCCTCTCCTCTCTTTGCCACTCATCTCCTCTCCTCTCTTTGCCACTCATCTCCTCTCCTCTCTTTGCCACTCATCTCCTCTCCTCTCCTCTTTTGACACTCATCTCTTCTCCTCTCTTTGACACTCATCTCCTCTCCTCTCCTCTCTTTGCCACTCATCTCCTCTCCTCTCCTTCTTTGCCACTCATCTCCTCTCCTCTTTGCCACTCATCTCCTCTCCTCTCCTCTCTTTGCCACTCATCTCCTCTCCTCTCTTTGACACTCATCTCCTCTCCTCTCTTTGACACTCATCTCCTCTCCTCTCCTCGCCACTCCTCTCCTCTCTTTGCCACTCATCTCCTCTCCTCTCTTTGCCACTCCTCTCCTCTCTTTGCCACTCATCTCCTCTCCTCTCCTCTTTTGCCACTCATCTCCTCTCCTCTCTTTGCCACTCATCTCCTCTCCTCTCCTCTCTTTGCCACTCATCTCCTCTCCATGACCACTGACATGTGAAAGGACCATATGGTGTTCCACCTCAATACTTTGACCCGGCACTACTTTCCAGATCAGCGAGCATGAAGGAAAGGACACAAAAAAATGAAGTTTTTTTTCATAGTCTACTGGGACACAGCCCTTGACTAGTAGATGAGTGTGGCAGCGATTGGTTTGGAACCAGGCCAGGCAGGCCTAAAGCTTGGTGCTGCTATTAAGGGGGGCACTCCTGGTTTGGCGGAGGGAATGTGTTCTCTTCGCTCTGTCAGTCCAGTGGTTCTGGCACTAGATAGCAGACGGTCCAGGTCACTGTGTGTCTGCTGGAACAGATTGGTTTGTTTATACCCTCCTGTGCTCAACAAAGTACAGAGTGAAGGGGGAGAGAGAGAGAGAGAGAGGATGCAGACCCTGCACTACTACTCCAGATAGAGGAGTGGTAGACAAACAAATCACAGACATGAAAAACCCAGAAAAACAAATTGCAGACATGCTACATCTGTCAAACACCCCCACCCTCAAACCCCAATCCCTTACGTTCATTACCTCAACCTTGAATATCTCTCTCAGCCCCCATGCCAAATTCACCACACCACCGCAAAGCTAGATTAACACCTCCATCCCATCCCTTCTCTCTATCCCCTCTGCTATGCAGTCAGGTTAATCCCATAGATCTATATTCCAGACTCTGAAGCCCATTCTGAAATAACTGACTGTCTCAGTCTGTACATCCCAAAAACATAGATCCACAGTAACCACGAAGAACACATCTAACCCAGACAACATAGATCCACACCACATAGAACACATCTAACCCAGACAACATAGATCCACACCACATAGAACACATCTAACCAAGACAACATAGATCCACAGTAACCACATAGAACACATCTAACCCAGACAGCATAGATCCACACCACATAGAACACATCTAACCCAGACAACATAGATCTACAGTAACCACGAAGAACACATCTGGGGGGTAGGTTTATGACAGTCATAAATACCTCTTCCCCCCTTTTTCCTCTCTCTACCCTACTGAGGTTACATTTGCAAAACCCTTGGTTGACATAGAGATTCTGGGAACATCAGAAGGTGGGGGGAAATGAACTATATTCTGGTAATCTGACCAGTTGAACATATGCGGTGGTACTTAATGAATAGGATGTCAGTTCGGTTGTCATCTGAGACATTCTCATCAATGATTAGATGACAAACTCTACAGTGGAAATTGTTGTTCAATTTAAATGTTTGAATATGAAAAAATTTGTGATGGGATGAAATGTGATTTTTGCTTCTAAAATGTGAGATTTGGGTTTTCATAAGATAGGGCTCTGCTTAATCAGTGGCCCGCCCCTGTGAAGGGACATGGGCTATAAAACCTTTCAAACACGCCCTCCTCTCCCTTCCTATATAAGCCCTTGACGACAATATAACCTCCTGTTCCGAGGATGTGAGGACGACGGTCCGATGTCAGAATGGTTCAGATAATAACTACAGAACGAAGCCAACATCAGCGTGAGCTTTGGTTGCGAATGGTATGAACTTTGAACTCTTATTCACTACAGAAGTGATACCTCCTAGCCGTTGAGTTAGCAACAGCAGATGCAAACGAGGGTTAGGAAGGAACAGGCAGAGTATCCCATCTATCACACAACGACGTTACTACAATGTAATAATTGACAACCAGAGACATTCTTCAAAGGACTCGGTTGGGCAACACGACTTTCCATCTACCACCAACCTACCGAAGCTCAGCTCAGAGTAAATATTTATTGCATTTTCCTTTTCCAAATGGGCGGTGATTTAGAATGCATAAGATACTGTATTTACGATAGCACAGCTTCGGCCTTTGTTCCTCAGTCTTCCTGCTCCTTCACTCAAACCCAGACCCTTTTCTTTTGTGTAACAAGCTGTCATATCTGTTCCGCCCGCAAGGCACGTTTTCCTTTTTGACGTAATTTGTAATCAAGTTATGATTTAATTATGTGTTTGTGTAATTCTGTGTGATTAGTTAGGTATTTAGTATATAAATAATTAAACCCAATTTTGTATTGCTGATTCAACTTGTTAGCCAGGGTTCGTGCAGATAACCAAGAATGTACAACTTTCAGATGAGACTGAATTAAGATGACGATTAATATTGACTGCTATTGATGTAAAATATTACTAGGTCTTTAAGAGTTTATTTGGAAGATAACAGCTCTATGAATATTATTTTGTGGTGCCCGACTCTCCAGTTAATTACATTTACATGATTAGCTCAATCAGGTAATATTCATTACGGAGAAATTATTTTGTAGAATAGCACGTCATATCACGTAATCCGGCATAGCCAAAGACACGACATCTCCCTTCCTCTCCCTTCCTCACTCTTCGTCTCTCTTCGTCTCTCTTCGTCTCTCTTCGTCTCTCTTCCTCTCTCTTCCTCTCTCTTCCTCTCTTCCTCTCTCTTCCTCTCTCTTCCTCTCTCTTCCTCTCTCTACGTCTCTCTCTCTACGTCTCTCTCTGTCTCTCTCCTTCTCTCTTCCGCTCTCTTTACGTCTCTCTCCGTCTCTCTCTGTCTCTCTCTGTCTCTCTCCTTCTCTCTTCTGCTCTCTTCCTCTCTCTCCGTCTCTCTTCGTCTCTCTCTTCCTCTATCTTCCTCTCTCCACAATGTGCAGTGCTAATAGAACACATATCTCCACCTCCCTGTCATTTAGTAACCACATCAACACCATTCCACACAACTAAGAGGCACTTCTGCTACTCATAAAAGAGAGCGATTACATCCAGAAAAGGAAGCAATAGACAGATAGAGGAGAAAGACTTAGCCAGTGTAAGAGGTAGAGAATGATGTGTATAATAAATGCTGATTTCATCTCCTCTATATAAATGTGTGTGTTAGGGACAGAATGTGATTATGTGGAGGAAGCGGCCTGTATGAGCGATAAATAATGTCCCAGAGATAATGATAGGCTGTTGAGATAGATCAGAGAGTAGAGACAGACAGAGGGATGGAACACAGCAGTCACACAGGAAGTGAAGTGGACTGGAATTACACTCAACATTACACCCAATATAAGCAGCCATATATAGATTCTAAGATCTCTCTCTCTCTCTCTCTCTCTCTCTCTCTCTCTCTCTCTCTCTGAATTTATACATTCTGCTTCTAGAATGAACAAAGCTGTGGTTGTGTTCATGAAAAGGGCTAATTTGGTCGGTAGGCTAATTGCTAGCGGAATGTTTGTAAGGGATGTGTTGGTGTCAATTTCACCTCTCTCTACCCCTTCAACAAGAGTTGTAGTGGCAAATTTGCCTCCGTTTATTACGGATGATCAAATTAGGAAAGAGCTGAGTCGTTTTGGTAAGTTTGCTAGCGGTTTTCGTGTTCCGTCAGCAGGTTTTCAGGCAGATGCCGTTAAGCACGTTGTTTCGTTCAAGAGGCAAGTGTTTATGTTTCTGAACAATAATGAGCAACAGCTAAATGTGCATTTTAAAGTGAGGCATGGGGAGGGGCTCTATGCAGGTTTTGCCAGCACAGATAGTCTACGGTGTTTTGAATGTGGGGATTTGGGGCACAAGAGTTTTGCGTGCCCACATAAAGGCCATAGACAAGGTGAGGGTACAAGCGCAAGTGGGGGAAATCGAGGTCAAAATGCAGGGGGTAAGGAGATGCAGACAGCAGAGGCTGGGCCTAGTCAGTCTAGAGATGGTGGTGTAGATGAGGCTGGGCCTAGTCAGGCTACAGATGGTAGGGTAGTGGAGGCTGGGTCTAGTCAGGCTAGAGATGGTGGAGAAGCAGAGGCTGGGTCTAGTCAGGCTAGAGATGGTAGGGTAGTGGAGGCTGGGTCTAGTCAGGCTAGAGATGGTGGAGAAGCAGAGGCTGGGTCTAGTCAGGCTACAGATGGTAGGGTAGTGGAGGCTGGGTCTAGTCAGGCTAGAGATGGTGGAGAAGCAGAGGCTGGGTCTAGTCAGGCTAGAGATGGTAGGGTAGTGGAGGCTGGGTCTAGTCAGGCTAGAGATGGTGGAGAAGCAGAGGCTGGGTCTAGTCAGGCTAGAGATGGTGGGGTAGCTGAGGCTGGGCCTAGACATGCTATGGAGGGTGGTGCAGATGATGCTGGGCCGAGTCATGCTATGGAGGGTGGTGTAGCTGAGGCTGGCCAGAGTCATGCTATGGAGGGTGGTGTAGTTGAGGCTGGCCCTAGTCATGCTATGGAGGGTGGTGCAGATGATGCTGGGCCTAGTCATGCTATGGAGGGTGGTGTAGCTGAGGCTGGCCCTAGTCATGCTATGGAGGGTGGTGTAGATGAGGCTGGCCCTAGTCATGCTATGGAGGGTGGTGCAGATGATACTGCGTCTAGTCAGGTTATTCTAGTGGATGAGGAGAGTATAGTGGGGAAGTGTAAGAGATTAGGGGGAGGAGGAGGGTGTCAAGAGGAAAAGGAAAAAGGGTGTGGACAAAGGCACCATGGAAATGTTGCCTGTTGCTGTGGGTGAGGCCCTAACCAGAGAGAAAGGGCAGGTGGTCAGGGTGGGAGATAGAGAAGAGGAGGAAAGTGAGTCTGAGGAAGAGGATGAGGAGTTATTTTTTCAGACTCCTCTTCAATTGGCCCGGAGCTGACAGCCAGTCAACCAGAGGGGTCTAAGTACACGTTGAGAGAACTGACAAGGTTCCTGAATGAGACTAAGGGGAAAAAAGTTAATCTTGAGGCTTTTTTTCCTGATCCTAGAAAGTTTGTAAGATCAGTACAACATGCTATGACAAATGAGGGGCATGGTGTCCTCTCACCCAGGAAACGGTTTAGGTTGAGGAAGTGGGTCACAACAGTGCGTAAAGGTTTACCTTCAGACACTGTTTAAATGTTTAATTTCTTACTGACACTGGGGCTTTTTGAGCTTTGCTATTGGTCTATTTCTCTGCTGGCTTTTCTCCCACTTCTTATGGAGACTCTCAGGTAGGCTCGCTCAATATAAATGGCGCCAGAGATGCGGGAAAGAGGAGTGTGTTGGGTGAATATGTAAAACGAAAAAAAGTACAGGTGTTGTTTCTGCAGGAGACGCATAGTGATGTGGTGAATGAAGTTGATTGGGGGCTCTGGTGGAAAGGGGCAAGTGTGTTGAGCCATGGGACAAATCTTAGTGCAGGGGTGGCAGTCCTTTTTGCACCGGGTCTGGCTGTAAAAATTTGCTCCTCAAAGGAGGTGTGTAGGGGAAGGCTGCTTGTTGTAAAAGCAGAAATTAACAACATGTGTTTTGTCTTTATAAATGTGTATGCGCCTAACACAGGGAGAAAAAGAGGGGTTCTATTTGGGAGTCTTAGACAGGAACTCTCACAAGTAGCGCCTGAGGAGACGCTGGTGATCGGAGGTGACTGGAACTGTACAATGGATTTTCCAAAAGACAGAAATGGGGAAGAGCCTCATTCAGTGTCAGTGGGAGTGTTAAGGGATATCTTTAATCAGTTTGACCTAGTGGATGTTTGGAGAACTAAACATCCAAACACAAGACAGTATACGTGGGTGAAGGTTTTTGGGGCTAGGGTGAGTGCAGCTCGACTTGATCGTTTTTACATGTCCAGGAATCAGAGCAATAGGCTGCTGGGTGCTACCATTCTCCCAGTGGGGTTTTCGGATCACCACATAACCATGGCTCGGCTGTCTATTTCACCAGGGCCCCGGCAGGCATCTTATTGGAAGTTCAATGTAAAGCTCTTACAAGATGCCACTTTTTGCTCAGGTTTCCAGACTTTTTGGGAAAGATGGGGGCAGCGAAGAGAGGAGTATGAGTCTCTGAGTCAATGGTGGGATGTGGGGAAAGTGCAAATTCGGCTTTTCTGTCAACAGTACACAGCTCTCTCATCCTCAGAGGCTAGGAGAGTATTGGGGGAACTAGAGCGGTGTATTAGTGAGATGGAGGTAGAGATGGTGGGGCAAGGCAATGTAGGCCTCCAGGTTAACTTAGCCGAATTACGTAGGGACCTGGGCAGTTTTTTCCAGGTTAAAGCAAAGGGAGCACTTGTAAGAGCTAGGTTCTCCATGCTCAAGGAGATGGATGCTCCCAGCTCCTTCTTCTTTGGTTTGGAAAGACAGAGCAGTGAAGCCAAGGGTATGCATTGTCTACGGCTGTCTGATGGGCGGGCGACCTCTGTGGTGGGGGAGATGCGGGAGCGGACTGTGGAGTTTTATACTGAATTGTATAGGGCAGAAACGTGTGATCCTATGTGTGCTCAGGTCTTGTTCGCAGGACTCCCTAAGCTCTCTCGGGCACAGAGGGATGAAATGGACATTCCTCTGTTGTCACATGAACTGGCAGAGGCAGTAACCCAGATGTGCACCCGGGGTCGATGGACTTCCAGTGGAATTTTACAAAAAATTCTGGGGAACAATTGGACAGGATTTCTTTTGCGTGTTGCGTGAATGCGTCGGGGTAGGAGAGTTGCCGATGAGCTGCCGTCGGGCGGCTCTGACTCTCCTGCCCAAAAAAGGGGACTTGTGTGAACTTAAGAACTGGAGGCCTGTGGCATTACTCTGTGCGGACTACAAGATTTTTGCCAAGGTCCTCTCTAACAGACTGAAGTCCCATCTGGACTCTATAATACACAAGGACCAGACATATTGTGTACCGGGACGCTCAATCACGGACAACTTGTTCTTGATTAGGGACATGTTGGACTTGTCGAGAGGTTCTAATGTGAACTTTGGACTGGTCTCTTTAGATCAAGAGAAGGCTTTTGATAGAGTGGATCATGAGTATCTGTTTAATGTGATGTCTGTGTTTGGGTTTGGGAAGAGTTTTGTGACCTGTGTGAAGCTGTTGTATGCTGGGGCGTCATGTATGGTTAAGGTGGGAGGGGGCTCAGTAGGCCAGTCTGGGTGAGACGGGGCATTAGACAAGGATGCCCTCTATCTGGGCAGCTGTACACACTAGCCATTGAGCCTTTTTTAGGACTGCTACGCAGGAGACTGCGGGGAGTGTGCTGGACAGGCATGGATGTGGTGACAGGAATAGCAGTCTCAGCATATGCAGATGATGTTTCTGTGATGGTCAGGGATGGGCAAGATATGCAGGAACTAGAGACCAGTCTGAAGGTGTACGAGGGAGCTTCATCAGCTAAGGTAAACTGGGGAAAGAGCAAAGCTCTGTTATGTGGGGCATGGGGGATAGGGCTCCTCCTCTGCTTCCAGGGGTTTGCAGTGGGGTTGTGAAGGGTTTAAAGTGTTGGGGGTGTACCTGGGCTCGGAGAGGTGGGTCAGCAAGAACTGGGAGGGGCTGTCACAGGCAGTGGTGTCAAGACTGGCCAGGTGGAGGTGGCTCCTGTCCCAAGTGTCATATAGAGGGAGGGTGCTGATAATCAACAACCTGGTGGCATCTTCCTTGTGGCATAAACTGGCTGTCCTCAACCCCCCGCCGGTCTGATTGCAGACCTGCAACGCAAGCTGGTGGACTTCTTTTGGTCGGGACATCACTGGCTGAAGGCAGCAGTTTTGTACATGACCGTCCACGAAGGAGGACAGGGCCTGGTGGAACTGGAGAGCAGGATGGCTGCTTTCCGACTAAAGGCGGTGCAGAGACTGCTGTACCACACTGATGTTGGCTGGAGGGAACCAGCATGCGCGCTGCTGAGGAGAGCTGGCGGATTAGGGTTGGACCGGCAGCTGTTCCTCATGAAGCTGGAGAGGCTGAGTACAGCAGGTCTCTCAGAGTTTTACTCTGCGGTGCTGAGGGCCTGGCAGCTGCTAAGGCCCACACGAGAAGGGGGTGTGGAGCCTGGGCAGTGGGTGTGGGAGGAGCCTATCTTCCACAACCCAGCCATCCCTTTGAGATCGGTTCAGTCGGCCACCCTGCAGAGGCAACTGATGGCAGGGGGTTTACAAAGGCTGGGTGACCTGAGACTGCTGGGAGAGGAGGGGTGGAAAACCCCGGAGGTCTTGGCGCAACAAACAGGAATAACGTCTCTTAGGCTGCTGGAGAGATTCCTGGAGGAGGTCCAGGAGGCACTGTCTGAGCCGGTAAGGGGGGTGTTTGAGAGGCCAAAGGGAGAGGGGCCACCAATGTTCCCGCCACTGCAGGTGACTGCAGAGACTGGAGACTGGCAAGGGGGTCTGGAGGACTTGTTAGATTTTAACACTCCGAGCCTGGGGAGTTTGAGGGGTGGGAGGTAAAGCCCTCTACAACCTCTGCGTTAAGGTTAGGAGCATTAGAAGCCTAACAGGAGTGAAGGCTCATCAGTGGCAGGGGGTATGTGGGGCGGAGAGTATGGTGGGTTTTAGATGGAGGGCGCTCTACAAACCCCCAGTACCAAAGAGGTCAGGGGACCTCCAGTGGAGGGTTCTTCATGGAGCCCTGGCCACTAACAGCTGGTTGGCACGGGTTGATCCGGGAATTGGGCAGGGGTGTCCTTTCTGTCAAATGAAAGAAACTGTAATTCATGTGTTTTCTGTGTGCACCAGGTTAATGCCATTAATGTCTCTGTTGGAATGTCTGTGTGAGAGGTTGGGGGTGGTTTTTGCTGTTGGGATGTTTATAATGGGATACAGGTATTCGAGTAAGGAGAAAGAAAAATGTGTTTTGTTGAATTTTCTGTTTGCTCAGGCAAAGTTAGCTATTTGGCTATTAACAAGGAGGAACAGGGTCAAAGGTGGGGGGATAACAGACCCTTTACTACTGTTTAATGGGATGGTCTCTGCGCGCCTTAGGGTTGAGTTTGAGTTCTATAAAATGATCAAATGTGTGGAGATGTTTGAGGAGATATGGTGTGTTGGGGGGGCTGTCTGTATTGCTGGGGAAGATGTTTTGGATATACGGTTGTAGGAGAGGGTTTTTATATTAGGAGTGGGGGGGTGAGTTTTAAATGAATTGAGAATGTTTCAATAAAGAAGTCTCTCTCTCTCTCTCTCTCTCTCTCTCTCTCTCTCTCTCTCTCTCTCTCTCTCTCTCTCTCTCTCTCTCTCTCTCTCTCTCTCTCTCTCTCTCTCTCTCTCTCTCTCTCTCTCTCTCTCTCTCTCTCTCTCTCTCTCTCTCTCTCTCTCTCTCTCTCTCTCTCTCTCTCTCTCTCTCTCTCTCTCTCAGGTGTGTTACTGAAGTCACGGTGGAGGAGTTTCTGGTCGCCGTAGGAGAGAAGGTAGGCTGTGAAAATGTTGAATATGAATAAAGCATTGGTGGTGTTTCGTAAAGAAAAGCGTCTTGTTGATTGGATGGTTGAGAATGGCGTACTTCTTAAAGGTATGTTTATTCAAGTTACGCCACTTTGTTCTCTGTCAACAAGGGTAATGATTTAGAATGCACCGCCGTTTATTCCCAATGAGCTATTGGAGCTCGAGTTATTGTGGTTTGGTAAGTTTGCAAGTACAATTAAGATTGTCCAGTGGGTTGCAAACACCCGGCTTTGAAACAGGTTATGTGGTTTTGGCGACAGATATTTATGTTTTTGGACTCACCAGAGCAGACTTAGGATTTTAAAGTCAAGTATGACAAGAGACTGTGTATGGCTTATGCTAGTACCGGTAGTCAACATGCTTGCCCGAAAAGGGAGAAGGCGGAGGGAAGGGTGCAGGTGGTACTCGTAACGCCTGGGCCCACTGATGTAGGGAGAGGTGGGCCGACAGTGGTAGAGCAGCTACAAGTACCTGTTGCTGAGGTTGTCCGTGTTGAGGGCACGGAGTTGCAACTTGTACCAGAGGGGAATGTTAAGCAGCAGAATAATATTGTTGTAGGACGTAAGGACGTATCTGGAGAGCCATTTTCTCAGACTGGGGGGGAGATGCCCAGTACGAGTGATGGGGTACAGGAAGGGGATAATGCAGAGCTTGTCTACCAGGTAGCGGCGGAGATGCCTGGTACAAGTAATTGGGTACAGGAGTGGGTTCAGGTGGGGCTAGTCTCCCAGGTAGTAGAGGAGATGCCTGGTACGAGTGATGGGGTGCAAGTGGGGAGTGTTGAGAGGGATGTAGCAGAGAGAGGTCTGTGGCCTCAGTTGAGGAGGATCAGGAGAAGGATATGGATATCTCTCTTGATATAATAGCAGCTGGTAAGGACTCATTTTATGATCTAGAGGAGGTAAATGGGTTCCTGGATCAGACTTTTGGGAAATCTGTCATATAGGCATATTTTTAAAATGTTGATAAGTTTGTGAGGTCCGCTGTGATGTTACAGAAGACGGTGGGGTTAGACCGCTGGGGTTAGACCGCTGGGGTTAGACCGCTGGGGTTAGACCGCTGGGGTTAGACCGCTGGGGTTAGACCGCTGGGGTTAGACCGCTGGGGTTAGACCAGTTGAGTGAGATGAAGGGTTTTCGCTTGAATAAAAGGTAGTGGGGAAACATGGTCAGGTTCAGAGAACATTATAAAATGATGATGATCATGCCTCATAGGGTGTTCTTTTCTCTTTGTCTGGTTTCTTCTGCTTTTCCTTTCTCTTTTCTATATGGAGGTACTAAGGGTAGGCTATTTCAATATTAATTGGGGAAGGGACAGGAATACGAGAGTTTGGGTATTAGAAGTAATAAAACAGAAAAGGCTTGATACAGTGTTTCTACAGGAGATGGTACTAATTTTAGTGCTGGGGTGGCAATGTTGTTTTCCTCAGACTTAGGGGTGAGTGTGGTATCTTAAACGCAGCAAAAAAAGAAATGTCCCTTTCTCAGGACCATGTCTTTCAAAGACTATTTCTACAAATCCAAATAACATCACATATCTTCATTGTAAAGGATTTAAACACCGTTTCCCATGCTTGTTCAATGAACCATAAACAATTAAATCAAATCAAATCAAATTTTATTTGTCACATACACATGGTTAGCAGATGTTAATGCGAGTGTAGCGAAATGCTTGTGCTTCTAGTTCCGACAATGCAGTAATAACGAGCAAGTAATCTAACTAACAATTCCAAAAAAACTACTGTCTTATACACAGTGTAAGGGGATAAAGAATATGTACATAAGGATATATGAATGAGTGATGGTACAGAGCAGCATAGGCAAGATACAGTAGATGATATCGAGTACAGTATATACATATGAGATGAGTATGTAAACCAAGTGGCATAGTTAAAGTGGCTAGTGATACATGTATTACATAAGGATGCAGTCGATGATATAGAGTACAGTATCAACGTATGCATATGAGATGAACAATGTAGGGTAAGTAACATTATATAAGGTAGCATTGTTTAAAGTGGCTAGTGATATATTTACATCATTTCCCATCAATTCCCATGATTAAAGTGGCTGGAGTAGAGTCAGTGTCATTGACAGTGTGTTGGCAGTAGCCACTCAATGTTAGTGGTGGCTGTTTAACAGTCTGATGGCCTTGAGATAGAAGCTGTTTTTCAGTCTCTCGGTCCCAGCTTTGATGCACCTGTACTGACCTCGCCTTCTGGATGACAGCGGGGTGAACAGGCAGTGGCTTGGGTGGTTGATGTCCTTGATGATCTTTATGGCCTTCCTGTAGCATCGGGTGGTGTAGGTGTCCTGGAGGGCAGGTAGTTTGCCCCCGGTGATGCGTTGTGCAGACCTCACTACCCTCTGGAGAGCCTTACGGTTGAGGGCGGTGCAGTTGCCATACCAGGCGGTGATACAGCCCGCCAGGATGCTCTCGATTGTGCATCTGTAGAAGTTTGTGAGACAAGCTTTTGGTGACAAGAGGCGCTGCTGCGCCTTCTTCAGCCTCCTGAGGTTGAAGAGGCGCTTAAAACTGCGCCTTCCTCACGATGCTGTCTGTGTTTTGAGTGGACCAATTCAGTTTGTCTGTGATGTGGTAATCAAGCCTAGGAACTTAAAACTTGCTACCCTCTCCTCCAGTGTTGAGGATCAGCGGGGAGGAGATGTTGTTGCCTACCCTCACCACCTGGGGGCGGCCCGTCAGGAAGTCCAGTACCCAGTTGCACAGGGCGGGGTCGAGACCCAGGGTCTCGAGCTTGATGACGAGCTTGGAGGGTACTATGGTGTTGAATGCCGAGCTGTAGTCGATGAACAGCATTCTCACATAGGTATTCCTCTTGTCCAGATGGGTTAGGGCAGTGTGCAGTGTGGTTGAGATTGCATCGTCTGTGGACCTATTTGGGCGGTAAGCAAATTGGAGTGGGTCAAGGGTGTCAGGTAGGGTGGAGGTGATATGGTCCTTGACTAGTCTCTCAAAGCACTTCATGATGACGGATGTGAGTGCTACGGGCGGTAGTCGTTTAGCTCAGTTACCTTAGCTTTCTTGGGAACAGGAACAATGGTGGCCCTCTTGAAGCATGTGGGAAGAGCAGACTGGTATAGGGATTGATTGAATATGTCCGTAAACACACCGGCCAGCTGGTCTGCGCATGCTCTGAGGGCGCGGCTGGGGATGCCGTCTGGGCCTGCAGCCTTGCGAGGGTTAACACGTTTAAATGTCTTACTCACTTCGGCTGCAGTGAAGGAGAGACCGCATGTTTCCGTTGCAGGCCGTGTCAGTGGCACTGTATTGTCCTCAAAGCGGGCAAAAAGTTATTTAGTCTGCCTGGGAGCAAGACATCCTGGTCCGTGACTGGGCTGGGTTTCTTCCTGTAGTCCGTGATTGACTGTAGACCCTGCCACATGCTTCTTGTGTCTGAGCCGTTGAATTGAGATTCTACTTTGTCGCTGTACTGGCGCTTAGCTTGTTTGATAGCCTTGCGGAGGGAATAGCTGCACTGTTTGTATTCAGTCATGTTACCAGACACCTTGCCCTGATTAAAAGCAGTGGTTCGTGCCTTCAGTTTCACACGAATGCTGCCATCAATCCACGGTTTCTGGTTAGGGAATGTTTTAATCGTTGCTATGGGAACGACATCTTCAACGCACGTTCTAATGAACTCGCACACCGTATCAGCGTATTCGTCAATGTTGTTGTCTGACGCAATACGAAACATCTCCCAGTCCACGTGATGGAAGCAGTCTTGGAGTGTGGAGTCAGCTTGGTCGGACCAGCGTTGGACAGACCTCAGCGTGGGAGCTTCTTGTTTTAGTTTCTGTCTGTAGGCAGGGATCAACAAAATGGAGTCGTGGTCAGCTTTTCCAAAAGGGGGCGGGGCAGGGCCTTATATGCGTCGCGGAAGTTAGAGTAACAATGATCCAGGGTCTTTCCACCCCTGGTTGCGCAATCGATATGCTGATAAAATTTAGGGATTCTTGTTTTCAGATTAGCCTTGTTAAAATCCCCAGCTACAATGAATGCAGCCTCCGGATAAATCGTTTCCAGTTTGCAGAGAGTTAAATAAAGTTCGTTCAGAGCCATCGATGTGTCTGCTTGGGGGGATATATACGGCTGTGATTATAATCGAAGAGAATTCTCTTGGTAGATAATGCGGTCTACATTTGATTGTGAGGAATTCTAAATCAGGTGAACAGAAGGATTTGAGTTCCTGTATGTTTCTTTCATCACACCATGTCACGTTGGCCATAAGGCATACGCCCCCGCCCGTCTTCTTACCAGAAAGATGTTTGTGTCTGTCGGCGCGATGCGTGGAGAAACCCGCTGGCTGCATTGCGTCTCTCCAGTTAGCCATGTTTCCGTGAAGCAGAGAACGTTACAGTCTCTGATGTCCCTCTGGAATGCTACCCTTGCTCGGATTTCATCAACCTTGTTGTCAAGAGACTGGACATTGGCAAGAAGAATGCTAGGGAGTGGTGCACGATGTGCCCGTCTCCGGAGTCTGACCAGAAGACCGCTTCGTTTCCCTCTTTTTCTGAGTCGTTTTTTTTTTTTGGTCGCTGCATGTGATCCACTCGGTTACACTGGTTGTAAGGCAGAACACAGGATCCGCATCGCGAAAAACATATTCTTGGTCGTACTGATGGTGAGTTGACGCTGATCTTATATTCAGTAGTTCTTCTCGGCTGTATGTAATGAAACCTAAGATGACCTGGGGTACTAGTGTAAGAAATAACACGTTAAAAAAAACAAAAAACTGCATAGTTTCCTAGGAACGCGAAGCGAGGCGGCCATCTCTGTCGGCGCCGGAAGTATGAGTGTTATTGAACATGCACCTGTGGAACGGTCGTTAAGACACTAACAGCTTACAGACGGTAGGCAATTAAGGTCACAGTTATGAAAACTTAGGACACTAAAGAGGCCTTTCTACTGACTGCTCATCTGTGTGAACGTGCCTTAGGCATGCTGCAGGGAGACATGAGGACTGCAGATGTGGCCAGGTCAATAAATTGCAACGTCTGTACTGTGAGATGCCTAAGACAGCGCTACAGGGAGACAGGACGGACAGCTGATCGTCCTTACAGTGGCAGACCACGTGTAACAACACCTGCACAGGATCGGTACATCCGAACATCACACCTGTGGGACAGGTACAGGATGGCAAAAACAACTGCCCGAGTTATACCAGGAACGCACAATCCCTCCATCAGTGTTCAGACTGTCCGCAGTAGACAGAGAGGCTGGACTGAGGGTTTGTAGGCCTGTTGTAAGGCAGGTCCTCACCAGACATCACCGACAACAAAGTCGCCTATGGGCATGAACCCACTGTCGCTGGACAAGACAGGACTGGCAAAAAGTGCTCTTCACTGACGAGTCGCGGTTTTGTCTCACCAGGGGTAATGGTCGGATTCACGTTTTTCTTCGAAGGAATGAGCGTTACTGTACTCTGGAGCGGGATCGATTTGGAGGTGGAGGGTCCGTCATAGTCCGAGGCGATACGTCACAGCATCATCGGACTGAGCGTTTTGTCATTGAAGGCAATCTCAGCACTGTGCTTTACAGGGAAGACATCCTCCTCCCTCATGTGGTACCCTTCCTGCAGGCTCATCCTGACATGACCCTCCAGCATGACAATGCCACCAGCCATACTGCTCGTTCTGTGTGTGATTTCCTGCAAGACAGGAATGTCAGTGTTCCAGCAAAGAGCCTGGATCTCAATCCTATTGAGCACGTCTGGGACCTGCTGGATCGGAGGGTGAGGGATAGGGCCATTCCCCCCAGAAATATCCGGGAACTTGCAGGTGTCTTGGTGGAAGAGTGGGGTAACATCTCACAGCAAGAACAGGCAAATCTGGTGCAGTCCATGAGGAGGAGATGCACTGTAGAACTTAATGCAACTGCTGGCCACACCAGATACTGACTGTTACTTTTGATTTTAACCCCCCCTTTGTTCAGGGACACATTATTCCATTTCTGTTATTCACATGTCTGTGGAACTTGTTCAGTTTATGTCTCAGTTGTTGAATCTTGTTAAGTTCATACAAATATTAACACATGTTAAGTTTGCTGAAAATAACTGCAGTTGACAGTGAGAGGACATTTCTTTTTTTGCTGAGTTTACAACAGAGATTGTCAAGGGTCGGGTTTTAATGGTCAAGGCGGATGTTACCTTGTTTTTAAAAATGTTTATGCTCCTAATGAGGGTACAGAGCGTATTGCTGTATTTGATCAAATAAAGGAAACCGTAAGACAGTGTGACCAAGAGGTGTGTATGGTTTTAGGGGGAGACTGGAACTGTGTGACCAAGAGGTGTGTATGGTTTTAGGGGGTGACTGGAACTGTGTGACCAAGAGGTGTGTATGGTTTTAGGGGGCGACTGGAACTGTGTGACCAAGAGGTGTGTATGGTTTTAGGGGGTGACTGGAACTGTGTGACCAAGAGGTGTGTATGGTTTTAGGGGGTGACTGGAACTGTGTGACCAAGAGGTGTGTATGGTTTTGTGAACAAGAGGTGTGTGGGGTGACTTTTAGGAACTGGAACTGTGACCAAGAGGTGTGTATGGTTTTAGGGGGTGACTGGAACTGTGTGACCAAGAGGTTTTAGTGACTGGAACTGGTTTTATGGGGGGAGACTGGAACTGTGTGACCAAGAGGTGTGTATGGTTTTAGGGGGAACTGTGTGACTGGAACTGGAACTGTGACCAAGAGGTGTGTATGGTTTTAGGGGTGACTGGAACTGTGTGACCAAGAGGTGTGTCTGGTTTTAGGGGTGACTGGAACTGGGAGGTGTGTATGGTTTTAGGGGTGACTGGAACTGTGACTGGAACTGTGTGACCAAGAGGTGTGTATGGTTTTAGGGGGTGACTGGAACTGTGTGACCAAGAGGTGTGTATGGTTTTAGGGGGTGACTGGAACTGTGTGACCAAGAGGTGTGTATGGTTTTAGGGCGACTGGCGTTTTAGGGGCGTGACTGGAACTGTGTGACCAAGAGGTGTGTATGGTTTTAGGGGGTGACTGGAACTGTGTGACCAAGAGGTGTGTATGGTTTTAGGGGTGACTGGAACTGTGTGACCAAGAGGTGTGTATGGTTTTAGGGGTGACTGGAACTGTGTGACCAAGAGGTGTGTATGGTTTTAGGGGGTGACTGGAACTGTGTGACCAAGAGGTGTGTAGGTGTGTATGGTTTTAGGGGGGTGACTGGAACTGTGTGACCAAGAGGTGTGTATGGTTTTAGAGGGTGACTGGAACTGTGTGACCAAGAGGTGTGTCTGGTTTTAGGGGGGTGACTGGAACTGTGTGACCAAGAGGTGTGTATGGTTTTAGGGGGTGACTGGAACTGTGTGACCAAGAGGTGTGTATGGTTTTAGGGGGTGACTGAACTGGAACTGTTTTAGTGACCAAGAGGTGTGTATGGTTTTAGGGGGTGACTGGAACTGTGTGACCAAGATGGTTTTAGGGGGTGACTGGAACTGGTTTTATGGTTTTAGGGGGTGACTGGAACTGTGTGACCAAGAGGTGTGTATGGTTTTAGGGGGGGACTGGAACTGTACTGTGGATTTTACAATTTGCCTATCTGATCTATTAACTGAGTTTGAGCTTTCTGATATGTGGAGAGTAAGGGATGCAAAAGTTAGGCGGTACACATGGTTAAAAGTTAATGAAGGTGGTGTCAGTGCAGCAAGGTTAGACAGGTTGTATGTATCTGATCACTACTGCAGTAGGGTTGGAAGATTAGACAGGTTGTATGTATCTGATCACTACTGTAGTAGGGTTGGAAGGTTAGACAGGTTGTATGTATCTGATCACTACTGTAGTAGGGTTAGAAGGTTAGACAGGTTGAATGTATCTGATCACTACTGTAGAGGGGTTGGAAGGTTAGACAGGTTGTATGTATCTGATCACTACTGTAGAGGGGTTGGAAGTTTAGACAGGTTGTATGTATCTGATCACTACTGTAGAGGGGTTGGAAGGTTAGACAGGTTGTATGTATCTGATCACTACTGTAGAGGGGTTGGAAGGTTAGACAGGTTGTATGTATCTGATCACTACTGTAGTAGGGTTAGAAGGTTAGACAGGTTGTATGTATCTGATCACTACTGTAGTAGGGTTAGAAGGTTAGACAGGTTGAATGTATCTGATCACTACTGTAGAGGGGTTGGAACGTTAGACAGGTTGTATGTATCTGATCACTACTGTAGTAGGGTTGGAAGGTGTGACATCACTCCTGTGGGTTTCTCTGATCACCATAATGTGTCTGTTGATATTAACTTGTCCTGTCCACGAAGCTCATCACCTTATTGGTACTTTAATGTTAAATTGTTACTTGATGTCATGTTTTGTGAAAAATGGAGGGTTACTAAATGGAATTTTGAGTCCTTCAGACAATGGTGGGAGGTTGGGAAGGCCCAAATACAAGTGTTTCTTCAACAGTATACTGCTCTGTCTCGTATTGAAGTTAATGAGACTATCAGGGCCCTTGAACAGGACATCAAATCTATTGAATTGATATTGCTCAGTCAGAATGACCCCGGACTAGTCAAGAACTTACAGAGACATGAACTGAGGTAGTTTCTACATGAAAGAGTGAAGGGTGCCTTGATTAGGTCTCGCTTTGCTACCCTCAAGGATATGGATGCTCCTAGCACTTTTTTTATATAACCTAGGGCAGTCGACATTACAATGCAAACTGATGGTCTGCCTTCATAACCTGATGGGAAGGTGACCACGGATGACAGTGAAATGCACCAACATGCTGTGGACTTCTACTCTGCCCTCTATACGGCGGAGGTTTGTGATTCTCTGTGTACTGAACAGCTGTTACATGGACCTCCTCAACGGGGCCCCGAGCAGAGAGTTGATTTGGACTCTGACATTTACTCTCCAGGAGCTGTCTACAGCAGTTATGCAGCTCTCATCAGACCGAGCACCTGGCATCGATGGTTTACCATCTGAGTTCTATAAGCAGTTTTGGGGGTATTGGGGGAGGTTTATGAAATGGTGTGTGAATCTTTTCATGAGGGTTCTCTTCCTGTATCCTGTCAACGTGCGGTGCTTTCATTGTTGCCAAAAAAAGGGGGATTTGGCTCTTCTAAAAAATAGCCGACCTGTTGCATTGCTGTGTGCAGAATATTGAATAAATAAAAGAGAGATGGAGAGGAGTGTGGGGACAGAGAGAGATGGAGAGGAGTGGGGGAGGCAGAGAGAGATGGAGAGGAGGGGGACACAGAGAGAGATGGAGAGGAGTGGAGGGGGACAGAGAGAAGGAGAGGAGTGTGGGGACAGAGAGAGATGGAGAGGAGTGTGGGGACAGAGAGAGATGGAGAGGAGTGTGGGGACAGAGAGAGATGGGGGACAGAGAGAGGGAGGGGGACAGAGAGAGATGGAGAGGAGGGGGACAGAGAGAGATGGAGAGGAGGGGGACAGAGAGAGATGGAGAGGAGGGGAGGGGGGAGAGGAGACAGAGAGAGATGGAGAGGAGTGGAGGGGGACAGAGAGATGGAGAGGAGTGGAGGGGGACAGAGAGAGATGGAGAGGAGTGGAGGGGGACAGAGAGATGGAGAGGAGTGGAGGGGGACAGAGAGATGGAGAGGAGTGTGGGGGACAGAGAGAGATGGAGAGGAGTGTGGGGACAGAGAGAGATGGAGAGTAGTGGGGGACAGAGAGACAGAGAGAGAGATGGAGAGGAGTGGGGGGACAGAGAGAGATGGAGAGAAGTGGGGGGACAGAGAGAGATGGAGAGAAGTGGGAGGGACAGAGAGAGATGGAGAGAAGTGGAGACAGAGAGAGATGGAGGGGGACAGAGAGAGATGGAGAGGAGTGGAGGGGGGACAGAGAGAGATGGAGAGGAGTGGGTGGGGCAGGGAGAGATGGAGAGGAGTGGGTGGGGTAGGGAGAGAGAGCTCTCAGATCCTCTGTCAGAACAGGGGCTTAGGAGGACAGAGAGGGAGAGAGGAGAGGGAGAGAGGAGAGGGAGTGTAGAAGAGGCCCTTCAAAGACTAAAACACACATGACGGAGTGTGTGTGTGTTTGTCTGTGTGTGTTCTGTATGTGTGTGTGTTTTGTGTTCTGTGTGTGTCCTTGTATGTGTGTGTGTGTGTTCTGTGTATTTCTTCTGTGTGTGTGTGTGTTCTGTGCGGCCAGTTGGTGCAGTCGACATTAAATCAAAGTTTAAAAACCTCCCTCTAGACAATGTCTGGCAATACAGTGTTTTGTGTGTTTACATAAGGGAAATGTCCCCCAACGTCACCCAGACACAGAGAGAATGAAAACTAGAGGGAATTTATAGGCCTAAAGCTTGCTGTCATTTACAAGGATGATTTGATGGTGATTAAAAAAACAAAATAAAAAACACCCCACATCAGCAAATCAGGAACCACAGATCGTCCACATCTAAATGGTGCCCCGAAGACATTCATTTTACTGAATCAACATCACATTTAAGAAAGCTTGGCTCGACAGAAAATCGGTGAGAGAGAAATGGAACTCCCAAAAATACTTATATTTCTGTCTCAAACACTCCCCCCCATGGTCTCTCTATCCCATCTCTTTCTCCCCTCTCTCACTCTCTCTCTATATCTCTCTCTCCATCCTTCAGGCCTGCGGGCCTGATGATGTTTTGAGACATAGAAGCTCTGTTAATATGCTGTTGTGTTAATTACAATGTCACTCTCACTGACACTCTGCTTCTTCATGACAGCACGACTGTTATCAGGTAGTGTTATAAGGTAGTGTTATCAGGTAGTGTCAACAGGGAGTGTTAACAGGGAGTGTTAACAGGGAGTGTTATCAGGTAGTGTTATCAGGTAGTGTTATCAGGTAGTGTTAACAGGTAGTGTTATCAGGTAGTGTTATCAGGTAGTGTTAACAGGTAGTGTTAACAGGGAGTGTTAACAGGTAGTGTTATAAGGTAGTGTTATCAGGTAGTGTTATCAGGTAGTGTTATCAGGTAGTGTTATCAGGTAGTGTTAACAGGTAGTGTTAACAGGTAGTGTTAACAGGTAGTGTTATCAGGTAGTGTTAACAGGTAGTGTTAACAGGTAGTGTTAACAGGTAGTGTTATCAGGTAGTGTTAACAGGTAGTGTTATCAGGTAGTGTTATCAGGTAGTGTTATCAGGTAGTGTTAACAGGGAGTGTTAACAGGTAGTGTTAACAGGTAGTGTTATCAGGTAGTGTTATCAGGTAGTGTTAACAGGGAGTGTTAACAGGTAGTGTTATCAGGTAGTGTTAACAGGTAGTGTTATCAGGTAGTGTTAACAGGTAGTGTTAACAGGTAGTGTTAACAGGTAGTGTTAACAGGTAGTGTTAACTGGTAGTGTTATCAGGTAGTGTTATCAGGTAGTGTTATCAGGTAGTGTTAACAGGTAGTGTTAACAGGTAGTGTTAACAGGTAGTGTTATCAGGTAGTGTTATCAGGTAGTGTTAACAGGTAGTGTTAACAGGTAGTGTTAACAGGTAGTGTTAACAGGTAGTGTTAACAGGTAGTGTTAACAGGTAGTGTTAACAGGTAGTGTTAACAGGTAGCGTTAACAGGTAGCGTTAACAGGTAGTGTTAACAGGTAGTGTTATCAGCTAGTGTTAACAGGTAGTGGTAACAGGTAGTGGTAACAGGTAGTGGTAACAGGTAGTGGTAACAGGTAGTGGTAACAGGTAGTGATAACAGGTAGTGATAACAGGTAGTGTTATCAGGTAGTGTTCACAGGTAGTGTTATCAGGTAGTGTTCACAGGTAGTGTTCACAGGTAGTGTTAAAAGGTAGTGTTATCAGGTAGTGTTAACAGGTAGTGTTAACAGGTAGTGTTAACAGGTAGTGTTAAAAGGTAGTGTTAACAGGTAGTGTTAACAGGTAGTGTTAACAGGTAGTGGTAACAGGTAGTGTTAACAGGTAGTGTTAACAGGTAGTGGTAACAAGTAGTGGTAACAGGTAGTGGTAACAGGTAGTGGTAACAGGTAGTGTTAACAGGTAGTGTTATCAGGTAGTGTTAACAGGTAGTGTTAACAGGTAGTGTTATCAGGTAGTGTTAACAGGTAGTGTTAACAGGTAGTGTTAACAGGTAGTGTTAACAGGTAGTGTTAACAGGTAGTGTTAACAGGTAGTGTTAACAGGTAGTGTTAACAGGTAGTGTTAACAGGTATTGTTAACAGTTAGCCTTAACAGGTTGTGTTAACAGGTAGTGTTAACAGGTAGCCTTAACAGGTAGTGGTAACAGGTAGCCTTAACAGGTTGTGTTAACAGGTAGTGTTATCAGGTAGTGTTATCGGGTAGTGTTAACAGGTAGTGTTATCAGGTAGTGTTAACAGGTAGCCTTAACAGGTTGTGTTAACAGGTAGTGTTATCAGGTAGTGTTATCGGGTAGTGTTAACGGGTAGTGTTAACAGGTAGTTTTAACAGGTAGCCCAAACAGGTAGTGTTAACAGGTAGTGTTATCTGTTAGTGTTTACAGGTCGTGTTAACAGGTAGCCTTAACAGGAAGCATTTACAGGTAGCCTTAACAGGTAGCCTTAATTGGTACTGTTATCAGGTAGCCTTAACAGGTAGTGTTAACAGGTAGCCTTAACAGGTAGCGTTATCAGCTAGTGTTAACAGGTAGTGTTAAAAGGTAGTGGTAACAGGTAGTGTTATCAGGTAGTGTTCACAGGTAGTGTTAAAAGGTAGTGTTATCAGGTAGTGTTATCAGGTAGTGTTAACTGGTAGTTTTAACAGGTAGCCCAAACAGGTAGTGTTATCAGGTAATGTTATCAGGTAGTGTTATCAGGTAGTGTTAACAGGTAATGTTATCAGGTAGCCTTAACATGTAGTGTTAACAGGTAGTTTTAACAGGTAGCCCAAACAGGTAGTGTTATCAGCTAATGTTATCAGGTAGTGTTATCAGGTAGTGTTATCAGGTAATGTTATCAGGTAATGTTATCAGGTAGTGTTATCAGGTAGTGTTATCAGGTAGTTTCAACAGGTAGTGTTAACAGGTAGTGTTATATGTTCGTGTTAACAGGTCGTGTTAACAGGTAGCCTTAACAGGAAGCATTTACAGGTAGCCTTAACAGGTAGCCTTAATTGGTACTGTTATCAGGTAGCCTTAACAGGTAGTGTTAACAGGTTGTGTTAACTGGTTGTGTTAACAGGTAGTCTTAACAGGTAGTGTTAACAGGTAGTGTTAACAGGTAGTGTTAACAGGTAGTCTTAACAGGTAGTGTTATCAGGTAGTGTTATCAGGTAGTGTTATCAGGTATTGTTATCAGGTAGTGTTAACAGGTAGCCTTAACAGGTAGTGTTATCACGTAGTGTTAACTGGTAATGTTAACAGGTAGTGTTATCAGGTAGTGTTATCAGGTATTGTTATCAGGTAGTGTTATCAGGTAGTGTTATCAGGTATTGTTATCAGGTAGTGTTAACAGGTAGCCTTAACAGGTAGTGTTATCACGTAGTGTTAACTGGTAATGTTAACAGGTAGTGTTATCAGGTAGTGTTATCAGGTATTGTTATCAGGTAGTGTTATCAGGTATTGTTATCAGGTAGTGTTAACAGGTAGCCTTAACAGGTAGCCTTAACAGGTAGCGTTAACAGGTTGTATTAACAGGTAGTGTTAACAGGTAGTATTAACTGGTAGTGTTAACAGGTAGCCTTAACAGGTAGTGTTAAAAGGTAGTTTTAACAGGTAGCCCAAACAGGTAGTGTTATCAGGTAATGTTAACAGGTAGTGGGGGGGTAGTCAAATTGACAGCAAGAAGTTTGATTAGTTTTTAGCCTAATAACATTTAATTCAGTTGGGAAAGTATGGTTTATCTACCCTCCAATCCCAGAATGTGTAATCTTGCCTTTAAAAACTCTTATCAAAGTCAGTTTTGGGGTCAATTCCATTTAAATTCCAGTCAATTCAAGACTTACATGGAAATTCCAATTCTCTTTAATGGTTTTCAGTTACAAAAATGTCCAATTGAAGTTTTGTTTATTTTTTAGAATTGACTGGAATTAAAATGGTATTGGCCCCAACCCTTGCCCCAGTTCTAACCAAGCTGGCTAATTTAGACAGAACTGGGCACAAAGGAGCAAGAAATAGACACGGGAAGAGTAACTAGATGACTCCAGTTGAGAGAGATGTGGAGAGACAGGCTGCCATGTCTTGTCTAACTGTGTTCTGTTCCGGAATGTTACAGAACTTCTTCAGACAGTGACTCACAAGAGGTCAACCCCAGTCACAAGGTGACGCTCTGACCCCCTTTCCTTCCTCCAATCACAGCCAGTGATCTGTCCTCAAATTACCCAGCAGCCCCCGCACTCTGCCTCTCACCGACCCCGCCTCAGCTGCACGTCTCTTTTGTGCAAACAGAGAGCTGCGTTCAGGGTCTGGAGACTGACAGTTAGGGTGACCTGGCAGACCTTGAGACAGACTCACCTCTTCAGGCGAGAGGGAGCTGCTGCTGTCACACATCCACACACTGTACATGGACACACACACACACGTCAGCCCGCTAGGCTTGGCCAAGAGCCAGTGTATCTCCAGACAAACATATCCTCACCACCATCTCCTGTTCATCCCCAGAGGAAACGCACGTGCACACACACACACACACACTGGTGAAGGAAATCTTTTCAATATATAGATGGTCTTCATATGTCTAGGTCTAAAACAGTCTCAACTGCTCTGTGCATCGAGGCTTTTAGAGAGGTTCTGGGATGATGGACTTTAGGTGTTGTGGTCAGTTCAGGCCATTTGAACATCACATCATGTTTCATAGACAGCACACTCGTAAGGACAAGTTGTCCCTCTTTAGTGGTACATTCCATTACAAATGAATATCACGGATGGACACAGCCTACTGTGTAGCCTACCTGATCCAGTTTCCAGTGGAACTCTGCAGGTCTGAAGGTGTCCACCTGGATGAAGTCTCTCCGGAGCAGGAAGACCAGGCGACAGTTATGGACGTAAAGGGAGTAGTGGTGTCTGTTCATCTCTGGAGAGGGGATGAGGAAAGAGAAGAGCACGTCAAGGTAACACAGCTTCCCTAAAATTACCACAATCTTTGACTTAAGACACCTTCTCTTAAGTGAAGATAAACCCATTCATGTCAGTAGACCACACCCCTTATTGATAGGTCACACCTACCACCATTAGAACACATCCATTCAATGTTTCCGCCCCTCTCCACACAGCCCTTCCCAGTCTACTTCTCTCCCAGCCACACCTCTCTCTTCCCTCCCAACTTCCTTCCCCTCTTCTAACCTGTCTTATCAGAGTTGCAGAGCAGGGTCTCTTTCTCCGCCCTCAGTCCAGGATTGGGTCCATGCTTCATCCACGTGGCGATGGTGAACTGATCAGTCAGGTTCTGTGGTACCACCTGGTCCGGAATCTTCGCCGCTTGCCGCCCGTCAAACCGGAAGATGAGGTCGCTGTCCCGCTCACTGTCTGTCACCAGGGACGCCGTCCAATTGGTGGAGGCGCTGGGGGCGGGGAGAAGGTCTGTGCTGCCCGACGAGGCCCCTGGGTAATTGTTGCCATGGGAACAGATAGGGAAGCCCAACAGCAAAGAAATAGAAATCAACACAGATATACAGAAGGTTCAGACTGACCTTGGCTATGATCACTTATGAACAAGCCAAACGCCCAGGCTTAATGTATAAATCGATGTTCAGAGATTGATAGTGGATGTGAGTATTGATTTGTGACAAATGAAACAGACTTTCAGAGGTAGGAGTGGATGAAAGACATCATAAGAAATGGCCATGCCATGCCTACAGTACATACTGCTTTATCTATCCCCGTGGACACTAAGAAACCTACAGAACACCATAGTAAAGCAAAGAAAGAAGGGATGGCTGGAATTAATTTCATGTTCTGTGTTTATATCGAGTCATAATTCCCCACACAGCCAATCAGACAAGCTATTACAAAGGAGAGACTGTTTTTTGATCCTTTCACAGGAAAATAAAAACCGATCAGTCAAAACTCCTGTTAAATCAATTTATCCTCTTTCCCTTTCTCCCCCTCTCTCATTCTCCCCTTCCTCTCTCTCTCTCTCTCTCTCTCTCTCTCTCTCTCTCTCTCTCTCTGTATGTGTTTTCTAAGCTCACTCCATCATTCTCAACACCTTTTTTTCCTGAAAGATTCTTGTTTTGTTAATGTCTTCTTGATAAACATAATTCTCGCCTTGTCACAGACAGTGCTCCTCTGCAGCACTAACATGTCCCCACTAAGATACAGCTCTATTGACTTTTGTGCCCTCCCATTATAATAGTGAAGGTCTTAAGTAATGCCTTGTTACACAGCCATAGCACATTAATAAATGGTTTATAACAGCTATGACACAGTGATGGTGGTACCTCAAACACAGCAAGGCTCCAAAGAAACCACATTGATACAATATGATCCATCGCTCTGCTATATCTCTCCATCCAGACAGACAATTGAAACATGCATCTGTTCATTTTATGCGAATAACAGGACATTAGAGTATTAATTCATGTTTTTTTTCCCCTGCCTGTCTTTAAAGTCTGTTTCTCCCCGACTGCTGTTCATGACTTGCAGTGATTAGATTCTGGGAGCTCCCGACAAAATGTTCTTGTGCTGACGTAGCTTCCAGAGGCAGTTTGGAGCTCGTAGTGAATAGATGCGCGGCGCGGTGCGGCGCGGTGCCCTGCCACCACCGCCGCCGCCACCACCACCGCCACCACCGCCACCGCGGCCACCGCCACAGCTGCCACCGCCACAGCCGCCACCGCGGCCACCCCCGCCACCACCATCGCCACCATCGCCACCACCATCGCCACCACCGCCACCACCGCCACCGCGGCCACCGCCACAGCTGCCACCGCCACAGCCGCCACCGCGAAATAGCCACCCCGCCACCGCCGCCACCACCATCGCCACCACCGCCGCCACCGCCACAGCTGCCACCGCCACAGCCGCCACCGCGGCCACCCCGCCACCGCCGCCACCACCATCGCCACCCCCGCCACCGCCGCCACCACCATCGCCACCACCGCCGCCACCATCGCCACCACCATCGCCACCGCCGCCACCACCATCGCCGCTTTATCTATCCCCGACACTAAGAAACCTACAGAACACCATAGTAAAGCAAAGAAAGAAGGGATGGCTGGAATTAATTTCCACCATCGCCACTGCCACCGCGCCACCACCGCCACCGCCGCCACCGCCGCCACCGCCGTCACCACCGCCACCGCTGCCACCACCGCCACCGCTGCCACCGCCGCCACCGCCGCCACCGCCGCCACCGCCGCCACCGCCGCCACCGCTGCCACCACCACCATCGCCACCACCACCATCAGCCGCCACCGCCGCCACCGCCGCCACCACCGCCACCGCTGCCACCGCCGCCACCACCACCATCGCCGCCACCGCCGCCACCGCCGCCACCACCACCATCGCCACCGCCACCGCCGCCACCGCCACCACCACCGCCACCGCCGCCACCGCCGCCACCGCCGCCACCGCCGCCACCGCCACCGCCACCGCCACCGCCACCGCCGCCACCACCGTCACCATCACCACCGCCCACAATTCTGTTTGCAGATGTCTTTGTACATTATCTCAAATTGATTGTGCTTTAAAAAAGCAATTACAATTGATTCTATTTGGTATCAGATGATGATTATGGGAGGCTTTGAAAAGGCTCTTTAGCGGTAAACCATTCATACAGAGGGAACTGGGAGGGAGAGGGTGAGGGAGGGAGTTATCCATTCAGATAAGGGTCTGACGATGGCTTCCTCCACCCCCCACCACCACCATACCTCGCTGTGTGCAGAATGAAAGCTTTAGCGGCTCCGTTAGAGCTGATGTTTCTTTGTCATGTTCTCTGCACAAACACTGAGGTGTAGACAGGCTCTTCACTGAGGAGACAGCTAGCTCAAGCTAATACTTTCTCTCTGTCACGTCATTAACAGCAGCAGAGCTTCATTTAACACAGCTTTACCAACAGACAAGAGAAAAAAAACCTGGTCTGGGGAGTTTAACTGGTGGTTTTATTAAGTTCTCTACAGTCTGATGATTTTTGGAGTGGCTCTCTTCTGTTATGCAACGAATATCTAATTGTAAATAAAGTGCAATGCTTCGACTAACTTATGGCCATTTATAGAGAAATACACTATACAGAAGTATGTGGACACCGCTTCAAATTAGTGGATTTGGATTTCAGCCAAACCCGTTGATGACAGGTGTATAAAATCACCCACACAGCCATGTAATCCCCATAGACCAAACATCGGCAATAAAGTGGCCTTACTGAAGAGCTCAAGGACTTTCAATGTGGCACCATCATAGGATGCCACCTTTCCAACAAGTCAGTTCGTCAAATTTCTGCCCTGCTAGAGCTGCCCTGGTCAACTGTATGTGCTGTAATTGTGAAGTGGAAACGTCTAGGAGCAGCAACAGCTCAGCTGCAAAGTGCCACACAAGCTCACAGAATGGGCCCACAGAGTGCTGATGCACATAGCTCGTAAAAATCATCTGTGCTCGGTTGCAACATTCACTACGAGCTCCAAACTGCCTCTGGAAGCTACGTCAGCACAAGAACATTTTGTCGGGAGCTTCATGAAGTGGGTTTCCATCAGTGTTGTAAAGTACTTAAGTAAAAATACTTTAAAGTACAACTTAAGTCGTTTTTTAAAACTTTTACTTCTACTTCACTACATTCCTAAAGAAAATAATATACTTTGTTTGTAAATGATGCTGAGTGTTGGGAGTGTGCCCCTGGCTATACATTTCTTACGTCCGTTGTTGGAATGAGACCAAGGTGCAGCGTGGTAAGCGTACATCTTTCTTTCTTTATTAATTTTGATGAAGAGAAAAAAAAAAAGACACACGACCGTCAAGTTCTGCAGGCTATACAGCAACTAACAAAATCAAGATCCCACAAACTCAGGTGGAAAACAGGCTGCCTAAGTATGATTCCCAATCAGAGACAACGATAGACAGCTGCCTCTGATTGGGAACCATACCTGGCCAACAAAGAAACAGAAAAACTAGAATTCCCACCCAAATCACACCCCGACCTAACCAAATAGAGAAATAATAAGGCTCTCTAAGGTCAGGGCATGACAAAATGAATTAATAATAAATAAAATGGTGCTGTCTGGTTTGCTTAAAATATAAGGAATTTTTTACTATTTATTTTTTTACTTTTGATACTTAGGTATATCTTAAAAATTACATTTACTTTTGATACTTAAGTATATTTAAAATCAAATACTTTTTTTTACTCAAGTAGTATTTTACTGGGTGAGTTTCAACTTTTACTTAGTTTTACTCAAGTATGACGATACAGTACTTTTCCCACCAATAGTTTCCATGGTTTCCAGCAGCCACACACAAGCTTAATATCACCATGCACTATGCTGGAGTGGTGTAAAGTTCGCCGCCATGGACACTGGAGCAGTGGAAACGCGTTCTCTAGAGTGATGAATCACACTTTACCAGGAGAATGCTACCTGCCCCAATGCACAGTGCCAACTGTAAAGTCTGGTGGAGGAGGAATTATGGTCTGGGGCTGTTTTTCATGGTCTGGGCTAGGCCCCTTAGTTCCAGTGTAGGGAAATCGTAACGCCACAGCATACAATGACATTCTAGACGATTCTGTGCTTCCAACATTGTGGAAACAGTTTGGAGAAGGCCCTTTCCTGTTTCAGCATAACAATGCCCCTGTGCACAAAGCGAGGTCCAGACAGAAATGGTTTGTCGAGATCGGTGTGGAAGAACTTGTCTGGCCTGCACAGAGCCCTGACCTCAACACCATCGAACACCTTTGGGATGAATTGAAATGCCGACTCCCAGATGAGCGAAGGCTGTTATAGCAGCAAAGGAGGGACCAACTACATATTAATCCCATGTTTTTAGAAGGAGATCTTCGACTAGCAGGTGTCCACATACTTTTGGTTATGGAGTGTATGTATCCCATGAGGTACGTACCACAGAGTTTCTGCAGGGACTTCTCCGAGTAGGTCTCCCGGTCGCAGCCCTTCCCAATATGGCTGGTCTGTAGCTCTACCGTGGTCCTCACTGAGGAGAGAAGCCCTCCACAAGTCTCCAGATTCATCTTGGGAAACAGCTGTTTGCTGCCTGTGCCTGGCTCATAGTCCACTCTTTTGTCCCAGCCTAGGAAAGATACAAGACACAATTGTTAGAAATGGGGGTTATGTGTGTGTGTGTGAGAGAGAATGAGAGGGAGAGAATAAGAGCGATCTTGGGGTGTTAAAATGTGGTCCATTGAGCAGAACAACAGGTGACAACAGGCATTGTCTGATCTATTCTTGTTTCAGATTATGTTAACTTCTACTCGTTTCTCCAGATTTCCGTGTGATTTTCACAATGCATGTTCTTGTGTCCATTCCTGCCTTATAGGTCCCCCATAAAAATGTGACAGCCCATTTCAGAGTTTTATGCAGTCAATAAAATGTCTAATAATGTGAGTCAATGGCGCTATCCACTGTACATTTCTGGGCTCACTAAATCACTATGACATGAATAAAATGTAGAGAGTGTTCAACCAGACCATTTCTCTCACAGTTCAGTGTGTGTGTGTGTGTGTGTCTTCTAATCACCTTGGTTACTACATGCTCTTGTGTGTACAGTATGGTGTGTGTGTATTTGTGTGTTTTTCAGTTTGGGTATTTTGAGATGCACTGCATTTCTATGTGTGTGTGTATGTGTATGTGTGTGTGTGTGTGTGTGTGTGTGTGTTAATGTGTGTGGTGCGCTGTGTGAATTCGTAGTGTCTATTCAGCAGTGTGTGTAAGAGAAACAGGCAGACAGAGAGAGGCAGGTAGAACAAACCAGGCAGGCAGAGCTGAACATAAACCTGAGCTGAAGGCAACACTGATTGGATAAGAAGGGAATCAACTAATCGCTGCCCTCTGGACTGTTACATCTGTCATGTTCACTTCCTCAAACACACACACACACACACACACACTCATTTATTCTGCATTTCTTGCTTTTTATCAGTTCAAAAAATGACCTTGGCAAGTTATATTCCTCATCATATATTAGTGCTGAGTGATTGGTGCTATTTGATTTTGGTTCAGTTTCGGTTAGATTCTAAAAAAAAATATTCAGATGTTGTATAGAATACCTTAGCTTTATTTGAGGACTTTATTATTTAATTCCAAATCATCATCTCATTTCTATAGAGCTGCTGCCTATGCTGTCTGAAAAAAACAATATTTTAGTAGTTCTTCAATGTAAATAAGACATACTTTTATGACTTCTAAATACAAACTAGGCCTACAGTAGATCATGTATTCACAGGTAGAGATTGAATTGAATGTGGATAACAGACATATACAACAAAATGTACAATGTGGACCCAGAGGATATCACTTGAAAATACTAATTAAAACGATTGTATCCCATGTAGCCCTTGATGGTAAAAACAATAACACATATAATGATTAAAAGACAAGACAAAATTACACACAACCATAAATACATTCATTTATATTGACATCCTAAAAAGTGTCACTATTCACAGCACTTCTCCCAAACCTTAAAAATCAACAATATTTCATTTCACATTAAAGCAATCTATTAATTGCACATCATACCGATCCTTCAAATAAATACACCTGACCAGCAGTAGGGGGCACAAGGCGGAGTGGAGTGGTTTCTCTTACTTAGACAACCTTGTCCAAATGAAAATATCTGCCTGCTTTTTAAAGGTTCATTTCGGTTAATCACTCAACACACAATACATTCATATTCCTGCTCATAAAGGTTCCTATATAGACTCATTACGACATGACCATACTCATATAGAGGATGATTGAGGTCAGTGATGGCAATGCGGTGAATGTGGGGCCTTACAGGGACTCTGTGTGACTGAGCTGTTCCATTTGTGTTCCTGCTAAATAATTTACTTCTATTCATGAGGCACGGCATGGTGCCGCTGCTCGCTCTGCCTTGCACCGTGCTACAAAAGAAACCACGTACACACAGACACACACACAAACACAGACAGAGACACACAAACAAACACACACCGCGAATCATTCTGTTAGCGGTAGTGTGAGTTTCCGGTAATAGGAAGCTATTCTATCGCTGCAGAGATCTTTATTTTCCACAGTATGCACACTGCAGGACTCACTGAGGGAGAGAGGAGAGTGCAATGTAGTGAACATTATGCCATAATCCAGTCCGTGTATTCACACTGTGGGATTCCAGTTCCATGGCGGGAGGCATATGCTATGTGAACTATGTAATGGAGTGATATGCTATGTGAACTATGTAATAGAGTGATATGTCATGTGAACTATGTAATGGAGTGATATGACATGTGAACTATGTAATAGAGTGATATGTCATGTGAACTATGTAATGGAGTGATATGTCATGTGAACTATGTAATGGAGTGATATGTCATGTGAACTATGTAATGGAGTGATATGTCATGTGAACTATGTAATGGAGTGATATGTCATGTGAACTATGTAATGGAGTGATATGTCATGTGAACTATGTAATGGAGTGATATGTCATGTGAACTATGTAATGGAGTGATATGTCATGTGAACTATGTAATGGAGTGATATGCCACGTGAACTATGTAATGGAGTGATATGACATGTGAACTATGTAATGGAGTGATATGTCATGTGAACTATGTAATGGAGTGATATGACATGTGAACTATGTAATGGAGTGATATGTCATGTGAACTATGTAATGGAGTGATATGTCATGTGAACTATGTAATGGAGTGATATGTCACGTGAACTATGTAATGGAGTGATATGTCACGTGAACTATGTAATGGAGTGATATGTCATGTGAACTATGTAATGGAGTGATATGCCATGTGAACTATGTAATGGAGTGATATGTCATGTGAACTATGTAATGGAGTGATATGTCATGTGAACTATGTAATGGAGTGATATGTCACGTGAACTATGTAATGGAGTGATATGTCACGTGAACCATGTAATGGAGGAGTGATATGTCATGAACTATGTAATGGAGTGATATGTCATGTGAACTATGTAATGGAGTGATATGCCATGTGAACTATGTAATGGAGTGATATGTCATGTGAACTATGTAATGGAGTGATATGTCATGTGAACTATGTAATGGAGTGATATGTCATGTGAACTATGTAATGGAGTGATATGTCATGTGAACTATGTAATGGAGTGATATGTCATGTGAACTATGTAATGGAGTGAATGCTATGTGAACTATGTAATGTGAACTATGTAATGGAGTGATATGACATGTGAACTATGTAATGGAGGAGTGATATGCCATGTGAACTATGTAATGGAGTGATATGCCATGTGAACTATGTAATGGAGTGATATGCCATGTGAACTATGTAATGGAGTGATATGCCATGTGAACTATGTAATGGAGTGATATGTCATGTGAACTATGTAATGGAGTGATATGTCATGTGAACTATGTAATGGAGTGATATGTCATGTGAACTATGTAATGGAGTGATATGTCACATGAACTATGTAATGGAGTGATATGCCATGTGAACTATGTAATGGAGTGATATGACATGTGAACTATGTAATGGAGTGATATGACATGTGAACTATGTAATGGAGTGATATGTCATGTGAACTATGTAATGGAGTGATATGACATGTGAACTATGTAATGGAGTGATATGTCATGTGAACTATGTAATGGAGTGATATGACATGTGAACTATGTAATGGAGGAGTGATATGACATGTGAACTATGTAATGGAGTGATATGACATGTGAACTATGTAATGGAGTGATATGACATGTGAACTATGTAATGGAGAGTGATATGCCATGTGAACTATGTAATGGAGTGATATGACATGTGAACTATGTAATGGAGTGATATGACATGTGAACTATGTAATGGAGTGATATGACATGTGAACTATGTAATGGAGTGATATGACATGTGAACTACATAATGGAGGAGTGATATGACATGTGAACTACATAATGGAGTGATATGACATGTGAACTACATAATGGAGGAGTGATATGACATGTGAACTATGTAATGGAGGAGTGATATGACATGTGAACTATGTAATGGAGTGATATGACATGTGAACTACATAATGGAGGAGTGATATGACATGTGAACTACATAATGGAGGAGTGATATGCCATGTGAACTACGTTGGCCTCTTTGGGTATAGCAAGCTAATCCCCCTCTCCCTGCCACCCCCTTTCCTCCTTCAACTAGGTTGCTGTGGTCTGAGAGACGTCGTAAATTCCTGAGAAGACCCTGCCACATGGCCACATAGTAGAGAGAGAGAGTAAATTTTCATAGAGGACAAAGGAAATCCTTCCACCTCACAGAACTCGAGGTACGAACACATTTCATGTTCCGGAGAAAGTATAAAAGGCCGGTGAAGAATCCAGCTACAAACTGGTGCGTTTGTCACAACTTGGGGAAGCTCATGGGAGACGGTGTGGCCACATTACCATAACGCTGTTTATATAATAGCCTCAAATATGAGGTTTACATCTAATTGCTGTATAAGATGAATGAGTGAGTATGATACTGTTTGTATAATTGTGTAATATGATTTTGGACTGTTTGTTGAAGAAAAATACAATTCCCTTTTGATTTGAACTAAATCAGAGGACCGCCCCTGGGCCCAGTTAGGGTCAGGCCTCCTGGGACAGCCCTCTTCGGCCCTTCTGAATAAATCCCCCACTCGGGTTTTCGATCAGCAGACTGAACTTACCTCAATTACGAGATGGCTAAAGGTTGCAGACCATGTTTTTCTCCATTAGGAGGACAAAGGTTGTAGACCATTGCTGAATCTTTTAACCATACCACGTGGTTAAACTCTTAGACTATCGATACCGACAGAAAAATAACAAGTCTTTGATATTAATGCATTTCTGTGAATTACTTAGTTAGTAATAAATCAATGATTTAAGACAATTGATGTATGGATGAAATAGTGAAGACTGGGTTCGTGCAGATAACCAACAATTTACAACGTTTGGAATGAGACTAACGTGAGGTAAAGTAAATAATTCATTAATCGAAGACTAATTGATCAGATAAAATATCTGAAAATTATTTTAGGAAATGATAACTTTGTAATCTGAATATTTTTCCTTGGTGCCCCGACTTCCTAGTAATTATGGTTACATGATTAATCAGTCTAATAGCGTAATAACTAATTACAGAGAATCTTTGATAAAAACTATCAGTCTTCAGTTAATGATAGTAAAGACACGACAACTGTAATACACTGACTCATACCAAGGACGTTACAGTGTAATACACTGACTCATAATGTATATGTTACACTGTAATACACTGTGGGAGAGGGAGAGTGGAGGGAGAGTGAGATACTGTATAGAGGAGGGAGAGGGAGAGACTAGAGAGAAGGAGGGAGAGGGAGAGACTGTAGAGAGTAGGGAGAGTGAGATACTGTAGAGAGTAGGGAGAGTGAGATACTGTAGAGAGGAGGGGGAGACTGTAGAGATGAGGGAGAGTGAGATACTGTAGAGAGGAGGGAGAGTGAGATACTGTAGAGAGGAGGGAGAGTGAGATACTGTAGAGAGGAGGGGAGACTGTAGAGAGAGGGAGAGAGATAGAGAGAAGGGAGAGGAGATACTGTAGAGAGGAGGGAGAGGGAGAGACTGTAGAGAGGAGGGAGAGTGAGATACTGTAGAGAGAAGGAGGGAGAGGGAGACTGTAGAGAGAAGGAGGGAGAGGGAGAGACTAGATAGAGAGGGAGGGAGGGAGAGACTGTAGAGAGGAGGAGAGGGAGAGACTGTAGAGAGAAGGAGGGAGAGTGAGATACTGTATAGAGAAGGAGGGAGAGAGATACTAGAGAGAGAAGGAGGGAGAGGGAGAGACTGAGAGAGGAGGGAGAGGAGAGACTGTAGAGAGAATGAGGGAGAGACTGTAGAGAGAAGGAGGGAGAGTGAGATACTGTATAGAGAAGGAGGGAGAGGGAGAGACTAGAGAGAGGAGGGAGAGGGAGAGACTGTAGAGAGAAGGAGGGAGAGACTGTAGAGAGAAGGAGGGAGAGTGAGATGCTGTAGAGAGGAGGGAGAGTGAGATACCGTAGAGAGGAGGGAGAGTGAGATACCCTAGAGAGAAGGAGGGAGAGAGGAGTGGTAGGAGAATGATTATAAATATGTGAGGTAGATTCTGTGTCACTGTTACTAGGTTTCCATCCAATTGGTGACAGATTTTCATGAAAAAAATTCTAAAATCCATGTAAAGACAATATGTGCATCTCCACTAAACTGACTTGTGGACAAAAACAAGTGCGTGATGACATAGTACACAAAAAAATGACTTTTTCATGTATTGGATGAAAATCTAAAATTCAGTGTGTTTCCATGGCATTTTCAACTCTGCCGATAGTTTTGTTACAGAAACTGATGGTTTAAATGTGCCTACTCTGGTCTTGACACATGCTCTCTAGCAAATAGCTGGCAGATACAGTGTGACTAGGCTGTAAAGTGTGTCTACATGATGAGATTATCATGGATCAGTCACCAGAATAAGACTGTCGATATTTATTGGGAAGGAACATCAAGCACATCACCGTCCACTTTCACCACCCTGTGAAGATCATCTCATTTCATCTGTAGCCTAATAAACTGCATGCTTCCCGAGTCATAGTGGGATGACCACACACTATATCAGTTAACTTTGATATAATGATTATTACATGCTGTAATTATTTGCGCATAAAGGCGTTTCCACCACAATTTCTTGCATAATGTATTTTACAGACACAAGAAGATCCCACCAAGTCAAACAAACAGATCATCTGTTGGCATTTATAAAATTGTACCGAAACTTCCTGTTTCCATCACAGCTTTCGTGCTTTACTAGCATAAGAACTGTGGATGGAAACGTGAATACTTTCACACAATTTTGTTACTGAGAGTTGAGACTGACAGGTGTGTGTGTTTATGTGTCTCAGTCAGTGTTGCAAGTAATGTCAGAGTGACTGTGTTTGTCAGAGTGTGTGTGTGTGTATGTGTGTATGTGTGTGTGTGTGTGTGTGTGTGTGTGGGAACGTTGTCAGTGTGCTTGAGTATGTCAGGGACCATTTTATTTATAAATCTCCTCAACCTGGTCCTTCCATCAGCCCGAGAGAATATCGATTTTAAAGAGAACTAACCCTCCTTATCCTGTCCTCTCTCCCTCTTTATCCTGTCCTCTCTCCCTCTTTATCCTGTCCTCTCTCCCTCTTTATCCTGTCTTCTCTCCCACTTCATCCTGTCATCTCTCCCTCATTATCCTGTCATCTCTCCCTCTTTATCCTGTCATCTCTCCCTCTATCCTGTCTTCTCTCCCACTTCATCCTGTCATCTCTCCCTCATTATCCTGTCATCTCTCCCTCTTTATCCTGTCATCTCTCCCTCTATCCTGTCTTCTCTCCCACTTCATCCTGTCATCTCTCCCTCATTATCCTGTCATCTCTCCCTCATTATCCTGTCATCTCTCCCTCATTATCCTGTCCTCTCTCCCTCTTTATCCTGTCCTCTCTCCCTTTCTATTCTGTCCTCTCTCCCTCTTTATCCTGTCCTCCTCCCTCTTTATCCTGTCATCTCTCCCACTTCATCCTGTCCTCTCTCCCACTTCATCCTGTCATCTCTCCCACTTCATCCTGTCATCTCTCCCTCTTTATCCTGTCATCTCTCCCTCTTTATCCTATCCTCCCTCCCTCTTTATCCTGTCATCTCTCCCACTTCATCCTGTCCTCTCTCCCACTTCATCCTGTCATCTCTCCCACTTCATCCTGTCATCTCTCCCTCTTTATCCTGTCCTCTCTCCCACTTCATCCTGTCATCTCTCCCACTTCATCCTGTCATCTCTCCCTCTTTATCCTGTCATCTCTCCCTCTTTATCCTGTCATCTCTCCCTCTTTATCCTGTCCTCTCTCCCTCTTTATCCTGTCATCTCTCCCTCTTTATCCTGTCATCTCTCCCTCTTTATCCTGTCATCTCTCCCTCTTTATCCTGTCATCTCTCCCTCTTTATCCTGTCCTCTCTCCCTCTTTATCCTGTCATCTCTCCCTCTTTATCCTGTCCTCTCTCCCTCTTTATCCTGTCTTCTCTCCCTCTTTATCCTGTCTTCTCTCCCTCTTTATCCTGTCCTCTCTCCCTCTTTATCCTGTCATCTCTCCCACTTCATCCTGTCATCTCTCCCACTTCATCCTGTCATCTCTCCCTCTTTATCCTGTCATCTCTCCCACTTCATCCTGTCATCTCTCCCACTTCATCCTGTCATCTCTCCCACTTCATCCTGTCATCTCTCCCTCTTTATCCTGTCCTCTCTCCCTCTTTATCCTGTCCTCTCTCCCTCTTTATCCTGTCCTCTCTCCCTCTTTATCCTGTCATCTCTCCCTCTTTATCCTGTCCTCTCTCCCTCTTCATCCTGTCTTCTCTCCCACTTCATCCTGTCTTCTCTCCAACTTCATCCTGTCATCTCTCCCTCTTTATCCTGTCCTCTCTCCCTTTTTATTCTGTCCTCTCTCCCTCTTTATCCTGTCTTCTCTCCCTCTTTATCCTGTCTTATCTCCCTCTTTATCCTGTCTTCTCTCCCTCTTTATCCTGTCCTCTCTCCCTCTTTATCCTGTCCTCCCTCCCTCTTTATCCTGTCCTCTCTCCCTATATATCCTGTCCTCTCTCCCTCTTTATCCTGTCCTCTCTCCCTCTTTATCCTGTCCTCTCTCCCTCTTTATCCTGTCCTCTCTCCCTCTTTATCCTGTCCTCTCTCCCTCTTTATCCTGTCCTCTCTCCCTCTTTATCCTGTCCTCTCTCCCTCTTTATCCTGTCATCTCTCCCACTTTATCCTGTCATCTCCCTCTTTATCCTGTCCTCTCTCCCTCTTTATCCTGTCCTCTCTCCCTCTTTATCCTGTCATCTCTCCCTCTTTATCCTGTCCTCTCTCCCTCTTTATCCTGTCCTCCCTCCCTCTTTATCCTGTCCTCTCTCCCTCTTTATCCTGTCTTCTCTCCCTCTTTATCCTGTCTTCTCTCCCTCTTTATCCTGTCTTCTCTCCCTCTTTATCCTGTCCTCTCTCCCTATTTATCCTGTCTTCTCTCCCTCTTTATCCTGTCTTCTCTCCCTCTTTATCCTGTCTTCTCTCCCTCTTTATCCTGTCTTCTCTCCCTCTTCATCCTGTCTTCTCTCCCTCTTTATCCTGTCTTCTCTCCCTCTTTATCCTGTCATCTCTCCCTCTTTATCCTGTCCTCTCTCCCTCTTTATCCTGTCCTCTCTCCCTCTTTATCCTGTCTTCTCTCCCTCTTTATCCTGTCCTCTCTCCCTCTTTATCCTGTCCTCTCTCCCTCTTTATCCTGTCCTCTCTCCCTCTTTATCCTGTCCTCTCTCCCTCTTTATCCTGTCCTCCCTCCCTCTTTATCCTGTCATCTCTCCCACTTCATCCTGTCATCTCTCCCACTTCATCCTGTCATCTCTCCCACTTCATCCTGTCATCTCTCCCTCTTTATCCTGTCCTCTCTCCCACTTCATCCTGTCATCTCTCCCACTTCATCCTGTCATCTCTCCCTCTTTATCCTGTCATCTCTCCCTCTTTATCCTGTCCTCTCTCCCTCTTTATCCTGTCATCTCTCCCTCTTTATCCTGTCATCTCTCCCTCTTTATCCTGTCCTCTCTCCCTCTTCATCCTGTCATCTCTCCCACTTCATCCTGTCTCTCTCCCACTTCATCCTGTCATCTCTCCCACTTCATCCTGTCATCTCTCCCACTTTATCCTGTCCTCTCTCCCTCTTTATCCTGTCCTCTCTCCCTCTTTATCCTGTCTTCTCTCCCTCTTTATCCTGTCTTCTCTCCCTCTTTATCCTGTCATCTCTCCCTCTTTATCCTGTCCTCCCTCCCTCTTTATCCTGTCTTCTCTCCCTATTATCCTGTCCTCTCTCCCTCTTTATCCTGTCCTCTCTCCCTCTTTATCCTGTCCTCTCTCCCTTTTTATCTGTCCTCTCTCCCTCTTTATCCTGTCCTCTCTCCCTCTTTATCCTGTCCTCTCTCCCTCTTTATCCTGTCCTCTCTCCCTCTTTATCCTGTCCTCTCTCCCTCTTTATCCTGTCCTCTCTCCCTCTTTATCCTGTCCTCTCTCCCTCTTTATCCTGTCCTCTCTCCCTCTTTATCCTGTCCTCTCTCCCTCTTTATCCTGTCCTCTCTCCCTCTTTATCCTGTCCTCTCTCCCTCTTTATCCTGTCCTCTCTCCCTCTTTATCCTGTCCTCTCTCCCTCTTTATCCTGTCTTCTCCCTCTTTATCCTGTCCTCTCTCCCTCTTTATCCTGTCTTCTCTCCCTCTTTATCCTGTCCTCTCTCCCTCTTTATCCTGTCTTCTCTCCCTCTTTATCCTGTCTTCTCTCCCTCTTTATCCTGTCTTCTCTCCCTCTTTATCCTGTCTTCTCTCCCACTTTATCCTGTCTTCTCTCCCTCTTTATCCTGTCTTCTCTCCCTCTTTATCCTGTCCTCTCTCCCTCTTTATCCTGTCCTCTCTCCCTCTTTATCCTGTCCTCTCTCCCTCTTTATCCTGTCCTCTCTCCCTCTTTATCCTGTCCTCTCTCCCTCTTTATCCTGTCCTCCCTCCCTCTTTATCCTGTCCTCTCTCCCTCTTTATCCTGTCCTCTCTCCCTCTTTATCCTGTCCTCCCTTCCTCCTTATCCTGTCCTCTCTAGCTATATATCCTGTCCTCTCTCCCTCTTTATCCTGTCCTCTCTCCCTCTTTATCCTGTCCTCTCTCCCTCTTTATCCTGTCATCCCTCCCTCTTTATCCTGTCATCCCTCCCTCTTTATCCTGTCCTCTCTCCCTCTTTATCATGTCATCCCTCCCTCTTTATCCTGTCCTCTCTCCCTCTTTATCCTGTCCTCTCTAGCTATTTATCCTGTCCTCTCTCCCTCTTTAACCTGTCATCTCTCCCTCTATCCTGTCTTCTCTCCCTCTTTAACCTGTCATCTCTCCCTCATTATCCTGTCCTCTCTCCCTCTTTATCCTGTCCTCTCTCCCTCTTTATCCTGTCATCCCTCCCTCTTTATCCTGTCCTCTCTAGCTATATATCCTGTCCTCTCTCCCTCTTTAACCTGTCCTCTGCTCTTTATCCTGTCCTCTCTCCCTCTTTATCCTGTCATCCCTCCCTCTTTATCCTGTCCTCTCTCCCTCTTTATCCTGTCCTCTCTAGCTATTTATCCTGTCCTCTCTCCCTCTTTAACCTGTCATCTCTCCCTCTATCCTGTCTTCTCTCCCACTTCATCCTGTCATCTCTCCCTCATTATCCTGTCATCTCTCCCTCATTATGGTGTCATCTCTCCCTCATTATCCTGTCCTCTCTCCCTCATTATCCTGTCTTCTCTCCCTCATTATCCTGTCTTCTCTCCCACTTCATCCTGTCCTCTCTCCCTCTTTATCCTGTCTTCTCTCCCTCTTTATCCTGTCTTCTCTCCCTCTTTATCCTGTCCTCTCTCCCTCTTTATCCTGTCCTCTCTCCCTCTTTATCCTGTCCTCCTCCCCTCTTTATCCTGTCCTCTCTAGCTATTTATCCTGTCCTCTCTCCCTCTTTATCCTGTCTTCTCTCCCTCTTTATCCTGTCTTCTCTCCCTCTTTATCCTGTCTTCTCTCCCTCTTTATCCTGTCTTCTCTCCCTCTTTATCCTGTCTTCTCTCCCTCTTTATCCTGTCCTCTCTAGCTATTTATCCTGTCCTCTCTCCCTCTTTATCCTGTCCTCCCTCCCTCTTTATCCTGTCCTCTCTCCCTATTTATCCTGTCCTCTCTCCCTCTTTATCCTGTCTTCTCTCCCTCTTTATCCTGTCTTCTCTCCCTCTTTATCCTGTCTTCTCTCCCTCTTTATCCTGTCTTCTCTCCCTCTTTATCCTGTCTTCTCTCCCTCTTTATCCTGTCCTCTCTAGCTATTTATCCTGTCCTCTCTCCCTCTTTATCCTGTCTTCTCTCCCTCTTTATCCTGTCTTCTCTCCCTCTTTATCCTGTCTTCTCTCCCTCTTTATCCTGTCTTCTCTCCATCTTTATCCTGTCTTCTCTCCCTCTTTATCCTGTCCTCTCTCCCTCTTTATCCTGTCCTCTCTCCCTCTTTATCCTGTCTTCTCTCCCTCTTTATCCTGTCCTCTCTAGCTATCTATCCTGTCCTCTCTCCCTCTTTATCCTGTCTTCTCTCCCTCTTTATCCTGTCTTCTCTCCCTCTTTATCCTGTCTTCTCTCCCTCTTTATCCTGTCTTCTCTCCCTCTTTATCCTGTCCTCTCTCCCTCTTTATCCTGTCTTCTCTCCCACTTCATCCTGTCTTCTCTCCCTCTTTATCCTGTCTTCTCTCCCTCTTTATCCTGTCCTCCCTCCCTCCTTATCCTGTCCTCTCTAGCTATATATCCTGTCCTCTCTCCCTCTTTATCCTGTCCTCTCTCCCTCTTTATCCTGTCCTCTCTCCCTCTTTATCCTGTCATCCCTCCCTCTTTATCCTGTCCTCTCTCCCTCTTTATCCTGTCATCCCTCCCTCTTTATCCTGTCCTCTCTCCCTCTTTATCCTGTCCTCTCTAGCTATCTATCCTGTCCTCTCTCCCTCTTTATCCTGTCTTCTCTCCCTCTTTATCCTGTCTTCTCTCCCTCTTTATCCTGTCTTCTCTCCCTCTTTATCCTGTCTTCTCTCCCTCTTTATCCTGTCTTCTCTCCCTCTTTATCCTGTCCTCTCTCCCTCTTTATCCTGTCTTCTCTCCCTCTTTATCCTGTCTTCTCTCCCTCTTTATCCTGTCTTCTCTCCCTCTTTATCCTGTCCTCTCTCCCTCTTTATCCTGTCCTCTCTCCCTCTTTATCCTGTCCTCTCTCCCTCTTTATCCTGTCCTCTCTCCTCTTTATCCTGTCCTCTCTCCCTCTTTATCCTGTCTTCTCTCCCTCTTTATCCTGTCCTCTCTCCCTCTTTATCCTGTCCTCTCTCCCTCTTTATCCTGTCCTCTCTCCCTCTTTATCCTGTCCTCTCTCCCTCTTTATCCTGTCCTCTCTCCCTCTTTATCCTGTCCTCTCTCCCTCTTTATCCTGTCCTCTCTCCCTCTTTATCCTGTCCTCTCTCCCTCTTTATCCTGTCCTCCCTCCCTCTTTATCCTGTCCTCTCTCCCTCTTTATCCTGTCTTCTCTCCCTCTTTATCCTGTCTTCTCTCCCTCTTTATCCTGTCTTCTCTCCCTCTTTATCCTGTCCTCTCTCCCTCTTTATCCTGTCTTCTCTCCCTCTTTATCCTGTCTTCTCTCCCTCTTTATCCTGTATTCTCTCCCACTTCATCCTGTCTTCTCTCCCTCTTTATCCTGTCTTCTCTCCCTCTTTATCCTGTCTTCTCTCCCTCTTTATCCTGTCCTCTCTCCCTCTTTATCCTGTCCTCCCTCCCTCTTTATCCTGTCCTCTCTCCCTCTTTATCCTGTCCTCTCTCCCTCTTTATCCTGTCCTCCCTCCCTCCTTATCCTGTCCTCTCTAGCTATATATCCTGTCCTCTCTCCCTCTTTATCCTGTCCTCTCTCCCTCTTTATCCTGTCCTCTCTCCCTCTTTATCCTGTCATCCCTCCCTCTTTATCCTGTCCTCTCTCCCTCTTTATCCTGTCATCTCTCCCTCTTTAACCTGTCATCTCTCCCTCTATCCTGTCTCCTCTCCCTCTTTAACCTGTCATCTCTCCCTCTTTATCCTGTCCTCTCTCCCTCTTTATCCTGTCCTCTCTCCCTCTTTATCCTGTCTTCTCTCCCTCTTTATCCTGTCCTCTCTCCCTCTTTATCCTGTCCTCTCTCCCTCTTTATCCTGTCCTCTCTCCCTCTTTATCCTGTCCTCTCTCCCTCTTTATCCTGTCTTCTCTCCCTCTTTATCCTGTCCTCTCTCCCTCTTTATCCTGTCCTCTCTCCCTCTTTATCCTGTCCTCTCTCCCTCTTTATCCTGTCCTCTCTCCCTCTTTATCCTGTCCTCTCTCCCTCTTTATCCTGTCCTCTCTCCCTCTTTATCCTGTCCTCTCTCCCTCTTTATCCTGTCCTCTCTCCCTCTTTATCCTGTCCTCCCTCCCTCTTTATCCTGTCCTCTCTCCCTCTTTATCCTGTCTTCTCTCCCTCTTTATCCTGTCTTCTCTCCCTCTTTATCCTGTCTTCTCTCCCTCTTTATCCTGTCCTCTCTCCCTCTTTATCCTGTCTTCTCTCCCTCTTTATCCTGTCTTCTCTCCCTCTTTATCCTGTATTCTCTCCCACTTCATCCTGTCTTCTCTCCCTCTTTATCCTGTCTTCTCTCCCTCTTTATCCTGTCTTCTCTCCCTCTTTATCCTGTCCTCCCTCCCTCTTTATCCTGTCCTCTCTCCCTCTTTATCCTGTCCTCTCTCCCTCTTTATCCTGTCCTCTCTCCCTCTTTATCCTGTCCTCCCTCCCTCCTTATCCTGTCCTCTCTAGCTATTTATCCTGTCCTCTCTCCCTCTTTATCCTGTCCTCTCTCCCTCTTTATCCTGTCCTCTCTCCCTCTTTATCCTGTCATCCCTCCCTCTTTATCCTGTCCTCTCTCCCTCTTTATCCTGTCATCTCTCCCTCTTTAACCTGTCATCTCTCCCTCTATCCTGTCTCCTCTCCCTCTTTAACCTGTCATCTCTCCCTCTTTATCCTGTCCTCTCTCCCTCTTTATCCTGTCCTCTCTCCCTCTTTATCCTGTCATCCCTCCCTCTTTATCCTGTCCTCTCTAGCTATATATCCTGTCCTCTCTCCCTCTTTAACCTGTCCTCTGCTCTTTATCCTGTCCTCTCTCCCTCTTTATCCTGTCATCCCTCCCTCTTTATCCTGTCCTCTCTCCCTCTTTATCCTGTCCTCTCTAGCTATTTATCCTGTCCTCTCTCCCTCTTTAACCTGTCATCTCTCCCTCTATCCTGTCTTCTCTCCCACTTCATCCTGTCATCTCTCCCTCATTATCCTGTCATCTCTCCCTCATTATCCTGTCATCTCTCCCTCATTATCCTGTCCTCTCTCCCTCATTATCCTGTCTTCTCTCCCTCATTATCCTGTCTTCTCTCCCACTTCATCCTGTCATCTCTCCCTCATTATCCTGTCATCTCTCCCTCATTATCCTGTCCTCTCTCCCTCTTTATCCTGTCCTCTCTCCCTCTTTATCCTGTCCTCTCTCCCTCTTTATCCTGTCCTCTCTCCCTCTTTATCCTGTCCTCTCTCCCTCTTTAACCTGTCATCTCTCCCTCTATCCTGTCTTCTCTCCCACTTCATCCTGTCATCTCTCCCTCATTATCCTGTCATCTCTCCCTCATTATCCTGTCATCTCTCCCTCATTATCCTGTCCTCTCTCCCTCATTATCCTGTCCTCCCTACCTATTTATCCTGTCCTCTCTCCCTCTTTATCCTGTCCTCTCTCCCTCTTTATCCTGTCCTCTCTCCCTCTTTATCCTGTCCTCTCTCCCTCTTTATCCTGTCCTCTCTCCCCCTTTATCCTGTCCTCTCTCCCCCTATACCCTGTCCTCTCTAGTTATTTATCCTGTCCTCTCTTGCTCTTTGTCCTGTCCTCTCTAGTTCTTTTCCTCTCCTCTCTTCTCCTCTCCTTTTGACCTCTCTACATCCATCCACTCAGTCACCATCCATCATTATATTTTAAAGAGCACTCTCTCTCCACCTCCTCCTTCATACCTCTGCCTCCATCGCTCTCTCTCCTCTTTTAAGCCTTTATGTTGAAGCGTTCATGTTAAAAAGTGTCCTCTTTTTGTTCTTTAGTGGAGGAAATGCTCTTAGAATTGGTTGCGTGCCAAAAAGCTATCAATGGGAAACGTGGTGCTACAGGAGAGTTGGGCCCTAGAAACCAACCCAAAGTTGAAGACACAAGTAAAATGAGACAGTGTTTTAGCCCTTAAAACAGAAAATATTGAGTGAAAGTTTTAGATAATAAGCTGCTCTTCAGTAAAACGTGAACACCTGATTCACAGATTAAATCCTTTACATCCCGTGCCTTCTTTGTTGATACCTTTATAATAACTTGAGTGGTATTATCTAGGTTCTGGTAAGCTAAGGTCTGATTGTTAAAATTTTAAGTTTACTTCAAAGTTTAAGTAGAGAGCTGTACTATGACTGTCACGTCTTGACCTTAGTTCCTTTTTTATGTCTCTATTTTGGTTTGGTCAGGGGCGTGAGTTGGGGTGGGCATTCTGTTTTGTTCTGTGTGTTGTATTTCTACGTGTTTGGCCTGGTACGGTTCCCAATCAGATGCAGCTGTTAATCGTTGTCTCTGATTGAGAACCATACTTAGGTAGCCTATTCCCACCTGTGTTTGTTGGTAGTTGTTTCCTGTTTTGTGTTTTTCACCTTACAGGATTGTTTGGTGTCGTTCACTCTCGTTGTTGTTTTTTTGTCATTCAGTGTTCAGTTTATTTAATTAAATTTACTATGAACACTTACCACGCTGCGTGTTGGTCCGATGATTCCTATTCCTCAACATCAGACGAAGAGGAGAACTGTTACAGAACTACCCACCACCAAAGGACCAAGCAGCGTGGAAGAATGGACTCCTGGACATGGGAGGAAATATTGGACGGCAAGGGACCATGGGCACAGCCGGGAGAGTATCGTCGTCCTAAAGAGGAGCTGGAGGCAGCCAAAGCGGAGCAGCGATGCTACGAGGAGTTGGCTCGAGGAAAAGTGCACGGGTAGGGGGCACACGGGGAGATTGGCGGAGTCACGTAGGAGAACTGAGCCAAGTCACCGTGCTTATCGGGTGGAGCGTCGTACTGGTCAGGCACCGTGTTATGCGGTGGAGCGCACGGTGTCTCCAGTGCACGTTCACAGCCCAGTACGTTACATCGCAGCTCCTCGAAAAGGCCGGGCTAGAGTGGGCATCGAAACAGGAGGGATGAAGCCAGCTCAGCGCATCTGGTCTCCAGTGCGTCTCCTCAGCCCGGGTTATACGGCACCAGCCCTACGCACGGTGTCCCCTGTTCGCCAGCACAGCCCAGTGCGGCCTGTTCAAACTCTCCGCACTTGCCGGGCTACAGGGGGTTTCCAGCCAGGACGGGTTGTGCAGGCTCGTTGCTCGAGACCTCCAGTGCGCCTCCATGGCCCAGTGCATCCGGTGCCTCGGCCAAGGAGGAGGCCGCCTGTAGGTCTCCCCAGCCTGGTGAGTCCTGTGCCTGCTTCTAGAACCAAGTCTCCCGCCTGTCCGGATCTGCCAGAGCCGCCCTCCTGTCCGGAGCTGCCAGAGCCGCCCTCCTGTCCGGAGCTGCCAGAGCCGCCTGTCTGTCCAGAGCTTCCAGAGCCGCCCGTCTGTCCGGAGCTGCCAGAGCCGCCCGTCTGTCGCCACTCCAGAGGCGCCACCTAAGTGGGCCAAGACTAAGGTGGAGTGGGGTCCACGTCCCGCACTAGGGCCGCCACCACGGTGAAAGGCCCACCCAGACCCTCCTCTATAGGTTCAGGTTTTGCGGCCGGAGTCCGCACCTTTGGGGGGGGTACTGTCACATCCTGACCTTAGTTCCTTTTTTATGTCTCTATTTTGGTTTGGTCAGGACATGAGTTGGGGTGGACGTTCTGTTTTGTTATGTGTGTTGTATTTCTATGTGTTTGGCCTGGTATGGTTCCCAATCAGAGGCAGCTGTCAATCATTGTCTCTGATTGAGAACCATACTTAGGTAGCCTATTCCCACCTGTGTTTGTGGGTAGTTGTTTCCTGTTTTGTGTTTTTTCACCTTACAGGACTGTTTCGTGTCATTCACTCTCTTTGTTGTTTTTTGGTCATTCAGTGTTCAGTTTATTTAATTCAATTTACTATGAACACTTACCACGCTGTGTGTTGGTCAGATGATTCCTATTCCTCATCATCAGACAAAGGGAAGAGCCGTTACAATGACAAAATAAAGTCTTGATGCAGAACCTTCCATTGACTGCAAATTACAAGAACTTTGGGGTCAACAGAATGTGTAATTTAGCCTATTAAACACTAAAAACTATGTTTCAAGTGTGAATTAGGCAGGTCTGATGACGATAAAGAAAGAATGATTTCCTACTTCAACCATTTTTATTTTTGCAAAGTATATTTTCTGTAGTTTTAAAAGTTAGCTACATGTCAACAAAAAGTAATTAACTACTAAAAACACTATCTAGATTTTATTTGAGTTCTACCACCAAGCTACAGCAAAATGTAATTCAATTACTAGTTGAACTACATGTAGTTTACTACTCCCCAACACTGGTAATTATCCTCTATCAGTCTCACCTTGGAGCACCACTTCCCCGGAAACTCCTATCTCAACATGGAACAAACTCAAATCTTCGACTGGGGATGGAATTCTGGGAATGTAATCACTCTTAGAGGTGTGTGAGTGTGTGCATGTGATTGCTGGTGTGTATGTGTGTGTGTGCAGTGGTGTAAAGTACTTAAGTAAAAATACTTAAAAGTACTACTTAAGTAATTTTTGGAGTATCTGTGCTTGACTACTATATACTTTTGACAAATTTTACTTTACTACATTCCAAAAGAAAATTATGTACTTTTTACTCCATACATTTTCCCTGACACCCAAAAGTACATTTTACATTTACAGTTACATTTTAATGCTTAGCAGGACAGGAAAATTGAGCCTCTGATCTGGAGGACTCACTAAACACATGCTTCGTTTTATAATTATTTCTGAGTGTTGGAGCATGCCCCTGGCTATCTGTAAATGAAAAAAAGTGTAACGAATGCGCTGAGAGTCGGGAAGCAAGTACAGGGAGGGGCATTTAATAAATAACCAGAACAGAAAAAAAGGAACATGAGCAACGCACTGACATGGAACAGAGTCAATAACATCTGAGGAAAGAACCAAGGGGAGTGACAGATATAGGGAAGATAATCAAGGAGGTGATGGAGTCCAGGTGAGTGTCATGAAGCGCAGGAGCGTAATAATCAGCAGCCTGGTGACCTAGAGTTCGGGGAGGGAGTATACGCGCCGCTCCAGCTGCAGGACTCCGACAAAAGGGACAATCCTTGGGATCAGGAGTGGACTGGTCACCTCTGCTGAAGTGCGTGAACCTGTCGAGCCAGGCGCGGGAGCCCGGCAACCTAGAACGCCTGAAGAAGGAGCAGACTAAACAGTACCCCCTCTCTGACACACGACACCAGCTGCAGCACGCCAACCAAAGGGACTGTGACAAGAGACGAAAATAATCTGCCCACTCCATCAAGCAATGGGGACAACAACACAGGGCATTCACAGGACCTCATGGAACCATGGACCACACCTGCAGAAACTGGACAACAGGGGGAAGCAGAGGAGATACCTATCATAGACTTCTCCCAGCTGACGCTTGACATGCCACCTACGCCACCTCCAGTGGTAGAAACAACCAGCTGGTATCATCGAGTAGAATCAGCCAACAGTAACACGGAAGCAGCAATGTGGGGAGTCAGTAGTACATGACCTTAAATGGTAATAATAGGAAGCTTCTGTTTACACACAGGTCTAAGATTACGTAGGTCTGCAGCACCAGTGTGAACTTCCCCTGTAAAAAGGTATATAAAAGAGAACAGAGATCATAAGAGAGCATGATCCTCACTGACATATGAGACTTCATATGGAGAATCATCACAGGTAAATGTACTATTGCACTATACGCTTTTTGTTCGACTAAAACAATATTTGAGAACTGGATAATTTTGCCTAAGTACTTATTGGATCACTATCTGAATATACTTGGTTAAACTTTGTGAACCCGAAACTGAGTCTACGAAACACAGGGGTCTAAACACCTCTTGATCACAGACAAAGCAGCAGTCACTCAGTGAGACATCAGGTACAGATGTGATTGGCAATACAAGGAAACAGCCAAGTACCAGTTACAATATATTGAGTCCATACACAGAGTTGGAAGTGTATTAAGATATTGGAATTCGGAATCTAGCGTCATTGCTGTGAGAATACCAATTACAGGAAAGTGACCAAGGGGCTGAGCGTTTAACGTAATTGAACTGATTTTGCTATTTAGTCAATATTGTTAGAAGTGTTAACGCATTTAAGGTTTTGCAATATTATCTGGCAGAGCTTAGAGGATTAAGGATTGAGCATTATTGTTGTATTTAGAAACTGTATAACCATGGAATTGTACTAGTGTGTATAAGACAAAAAACAGAGTGACTTAATAAAAGCTTGAAACTTTGACAACTAGGCCAGATTAACGATCTGGAGAGCAAACGCCTTTGACACTCTCACTGAACAGAAAGTGACCCTGGTTATAAGTCAAAGTGATTGCACTAAAGAATATTTCATTGTGTGGACAATAATATATTTTTAAAGGAATCAAAACGTATACCAATACTAGTTTCCAAGTGACTACTAGCTGACGAGCATAATAACTAATAGGAGAAGTTATTAGGTATTGATATATACATAGGTAAAGAAACTTGAAAGTAAGGAAATATAGGAGGAATCCATAAAACTTAGAATATTTAAATAGGAGTATATCTATCCAAGGCCTCATACTAGACTGGAAACTAAGGGAGTGACAACGTGAACGAAGGAACAAACCCAACTCACGCGAAGGGCCATTACGAATAAATAGGAGGGTTGGTAGGGCCGCATGGCTAGGCCCTTGTTACACCAAGGTAACTAAAATCCTAAAGTACTCTGCCCAGCCAGAGGACGGGGTAGAGGCTTTTGCTGCAGGTATTGGGCAAAAGTCAGCACCGTGACAGGACGATCCCGGGGATCTGGAGCGGACCAGTTGCCTCCACCGAAGCACAGGAACCTCACGAGCAGCCTGAAGCGCCGGCGACAGGGAGCCTGCCGAGCCCACAGAGTCCTGAGAACCTGACGAGCTAGCTAAGGCATGAAAGCCTCACGAGCTAGCTGAGGCATCCTCGGTAGACTCGGCAACAGACGCTTGACCCGCCAACCGAGTCTTGACACCCCGATGTACCGGATGAGGCATCCTCGGTTGCTCCGGCAGCAGAACCCAGACCCAACGTCACCTCCAACACAAAAACAATGAAAATACAGTGAGTGTTTAATAAATAAACTAAAACAGAAAACAAGGAACACGAACAATGCACTGACATGGAACAGAGTCAATAACACCTGAGGAAAAAACCAAGGTGAGTGACAGATATAGGGAAGATAATCAACGAGGCGATGGAGTCCACATGAATGTCATGAAGTGATGGTGTGTGTGACGATGGTGACAGGTGTGCAGGATAATCAGCAGCCTGCTGACCAAGAGGTCGGGGAGAGGGTACTGTCAGGTGTACTCCCTCTCCGACCTCTAGGTCACTCTAGGTTGTTGTTTCTGAATCTGTTTCATGTTGGTGTGCTGTTTGTGTTTCTTGTATTGTTCTTGTTTGTTAATTTATTAAACGTATTCACTCCCTGAACTTACTTCCCCATTCTCAGCATGCTGTACATCGTTAAAAAAAAGCATGAACATTATGCTGCCTGGTTTGTTAACCTGTCTGGGAACGGGCTAGCGGAACCCCTCGCCAACAGCCAGTGAAATTGCAGGGCGCCAAATTCAAACAACAGAAATCTCAAATTCAAATTTCTCAAACATACAAGAATTAGGCACCATTTTAAAGATATATTTCTCGCTAATCCAGCCACAGTGTCTGATTTCAAAAAGGCTTTACAGCGAAAGCTCCACAAACGATTATGTTAGGTCACCACCAATTCACAGAAAAACACAGCCATTTTTCCGGTCAAAGAGAGGAGTCACAAAAAGCAGAAATATAGATAAAATGAATCACTAACCTTTGATGATCTTCAGCAGATGACACTCATAGGACTTCATGTTACACAATACATGTATGTTTTGTTCGATAAAGTGCACATTTATATCCAAAAATCTCATTTTACTTTGGCGTGTTATGTTCAGTAGTTCCAAAACATGCAGTGATTTTGCAGAGAGCCACATCAATTTACAGAAATACTCATAATAAACATTGATAATAGATACAACTATTATACATGGAACTTTAGATAAACTTCTCCTTAATGCAACCGCTGTGTCAGATTTGTAAAAAACTTTACGGAAAAAGCATACCATGCAATAATCTGAGTACGGCGCTCAGAGCCCAAACCAGCCAAAGAAATATCCGCCATGTTGTGGAGTCAACATTAGTCAGAAATATCATTATAAATATTCACTTACCTTTGATGATCTTCATCAGAATGCACTCCCAGGAATCCCAGTTCCACAATAAATGTTTGATTTGTTCAATAAAGTTCATCATTTATGTCCATATACCTCCTTTTGTTAGGTAAACAAATCCAAACGCGTGTGTAAGTCCAGCGGAAAGGTCGGACGAAAAGTTCAAAAAGTTATATTACTGGTCGTAGAAACATATCAAACAAGGTATAGAATCAATCTTTTGGATGTTTTTAACATAAATCTTCAATAATGTCCCAACCGGAGAAATCCTTTGTCTGTAGAAAAGCAATGGAACGTGAGCTAACTCTCACATGGCCGCGCGTCACGAGCCCGTGGCTCTCTGCCAGACACCTGACTCAATCCCCTCTCATTCAGCCCCCCTTCACAGTAGAAGCCTGAAACAATGTTCTAAAGACTGTTGACATCTAGTAGAAGCCTTGGGAAGTGCAAGATGACCAATATCCCACTGTATATTCAATAGGGGCTGAGTTGAAAAACTACAAACCTCAGATTTCCCGCTTCCTGGTTGGATTCTTTCTCAGGTTTTGGCCTGCCATATGAATTCTGTTATACTCACAGACATCATTCAAACTATTTTAGAAGCTTCTGAGTGTGTTCTATCCAATACTACTAATAATATGCATATATTAGCATCTGGGACTGAGTAGCAGGCAGTTTACTCTGGGCACGCTTTTCATTCAAAAGTGAAAATGCTGCCCTCTATCCCAATGAAGTTTTAATACAAAGAATTTTAAATTATTTATACTTTTACTTTGACTATTGATTCTTAAGTGTATTTTAGCAGTTACATTTACTTTTGATACTTAAGTAAATTTAAAACCAAATACTTTTAGACTTTTACTCAAGTAGTATTTTACTAGGTGACCTTCACTTTTACTTGCGTCATTTTCTGTTAAGGTATCTTTACTTTAACTCAAGTATGACAATTGGATACTTTTCCCACCCCTGTGTGTGTGTGTGTGTGTGTGTGTGTGCACCCCAGTATTTTTCCCACCCCTCTGTGTGTGTGTGCACCCCAGTATTTTTCCCACACCTGTGTGTGTGTGTGTGTGTGTGTGTGTGTGCACCCCAGTATTTTTCCCACCCCTCTGTGTGTGTGTGTGCACCCAAGTATTTTTCCCACCCCTGTGTGTGTGTGTGTGTGTGTATTTTTCCCACCCCTCTGTGTGTGTGTGTGTGCACCACAGTATTTTTCCCACCCCTCTGTGTGTGTGTGTATTTTTCCCACCCCTGTGTGTGTGTGTGTGTGCACCACAGTATTTTTCCCACCCCTGTGTGTGTGTGTGCACCACAGTATTTTTCCCACCCCTGTGTGTGTGTGTGTGTGCACCACAGTATTTTTCCCACCCCTCTGTGTGTGTGTGCACCCAAGTATTTTTCCCACCCCTGTGTGTGTGTGTGTGTGCACCACAGTATTTTTCCCATCCCTGTGTGTGTGTGTGTGTGTGCACCACAGTATTTTTCCCACCCCTGTGTTTGTGTGTGTATGTGTGCCCCTGTGCCTATGGCTCTAATCTACACTGCTTTATATACCTCCCTGTTTTTAAAGAGCCCTTTTTCACCCTGAATCCAGGTCAACCCCTCTTCCCCTCTCTCGTCCATCCTTTACAACCAGTCCACCTCTGAGACCAGGTGCTACGGAGCACAGGAGGTTGGTGGCACCTTAATTGGGCAGGATTAGCATGTGGTAATGACTGGAGCGGCATTAGTGGAATAGTGTCAAATACACCAAACACATGGTTTCCATGTGTTTGATGCCATTCCATTTGCTTCATTCCAGCCATTATTATGAGCTGTAATACCCTCAGCAGCTTCCACTACTACAGAGGTTAGAGACAGATTATATGGATAATCCAACAGACAGCCCTTGTCTTCCTTAAGTGAGTCCTCACACTACTAGAGGAGAGGGATGTGAGGAGGAGGAGGAGAAGAGAAAGGTTTGAATGTCAGAGAGTTTTAAATGAAAGGAGAGTTGATATGAGGCCAGTTCACAGGAGGGACAGAGAGTGTGTGGAGAGAGAGAGAGAGAGAGTGTGAGAGGGAGAGAGAGAGAGAGAGAGAGAGAGAGAGGACACGGAGGTCCGGAGCACAGTAATTTTCTTGAGTAAAAAAAAAATATATAGTACCAATCAAAAGTTTGGACACATCGACTCATTCAAGAGTTTTTCTTTATTTTGACAATTTTCTACATTGTAGAATAATAGGGAAGGCATCAAAACTATGAAATAACACATATGGAATCATGTAGTAACCAAAAAAGTGTTTAAGTTACCTAGAAGGCCAGCATCCCGTAGTCGCCTCTTCACTGTTGACGTTGAGACTGGTGTTTTGCAGGTACTATTGAATGAAGCTCTTAGTAGAGGACTTGTGAGGCATCTTTTTCTTAAACTTCTCATTCTAATGTACTCTTGCTCATTTGTGCACCACGGCCTCCCACTCTTCGTTCTATTCTGGTTAGAGCCAGTTTGCTCTGTTCTGTGAAGGAAGTAGTACACAGCGTTGTACGAGATCTTCAGTTTCTTGGAAATTTCTCGCTTGGAATAGCCTTCATTTCTCAGAACAAGAATAGACTGATGCATTTCAGAAGAAAGGCCTTTGTTTCTGGCCATTTTGAGCCTGTAATCGAGCCCACAAATGCTGATGCTCCAGATACTCAACTAGTCTAAAGAAGGCCAGTATTATTGATTTTTTGATCAGAACAACAGTTTTCATTTGTGCTAATATAATTGCAAAAGGGTTTTCTAATGATCAATTAGCTTTTTAAAATGTTAAACTTGGATTAGCTAACACAACGTGCCATTGGAACACAAGAATGATGGTTGCTGATAATGGGCCTCCGTACGCCTATGTAGATATTCCATTAAAAGAAATCAGCCGATTCCATCTACAATAGTCATTTACAACATTAACAGTGTATTTCTGATCAATTTGATGTTATGGACAAAAATGTACTTTTCTTTCAAAAACAAGGACATTTCTAAGTGACCCCAAACTTTTGAACAGTAGTATATATTGAGAACATATTTACTAATCTTATCAAGCAAGTTAGGAAAAAGAAGACATGTTTCAATATGAACATCTCCACAAGGCCTAGTCTCCCTGTAGGCCTACATTAAAATACATCAAAATGGAATAAATATAGTTCTACAAATGTGGTATGTTTACATTAGTTTCTGATGCTACGTGTCATTATGAACCATTTTTCACATTTCCACCCTTTCAGGGGTATAACGTTACAATTGTGTAGCTAATAGGCTAGGTGTTTATAGATCGACTGAAGTGCATGAACCTACAGCAGACAAGGTGATAATGGCTGGGGTCATTTTTGATTGTTTTTGCTATTTTTATGCCCTGAGAGAGAGAGAGAGAGAGAGAGAGGGGGGGGGTCAGAGAAAGAGAGAGAGACAGGGAGAGGGGGGCAGAGAAAGAGAAAGAGAAAGAGAGAGACAGGGAGAGGGGGGGGCAGAGAAAGAGAAAGAGAAAGAGAGAGACAGGGAGAGGGGGGGGAGAAGAGAAAGAGAAAGAGAGACAGGGAGAGGGGGGTCAGAGAAAGAGAGAGACAGGGAGAGGGGGCAGAGAAAGGGAAAGAGAGAGATTGAGAGAGAGAGAGGGGAAACATAGAAAGAGAGGAAGAGAGTGAAAGAGAGCGAGGACAAGCCAGAGACTTCACACTACAGTGTCAGAAGAGAGGAAGGATAGAGGAGGACAGGATAATAAGAAGAGGAAGTGCCAAGTCATTTATTTTTTCTTCCCTTCTTGTATTAATTCTCCTCAGGTCCAATGCCCAAGGCCAGCCACCAAATCTGATTGGCTCTAAGAGGTTTGAAACAGCTTGCCAGTCAATAGTGCTCCCATTCTCAGGAAGAGGAAATGCCTCTCAGACTTCCTTCTGATTGAAGATGCTTGGTCTAGACTTAACTTTGATTGTTACATTATGTTCCACCCAGTTACTGACAGTCAAAAGTTACACTGAAATACACCCAACACAAGCATTTCAAATCCTACAGTGAACAGTAATCAACCGACACAAATGTTCCAATTTTCCCTTCCATGTTATTATCATTGCTGAATACATCCTCATAATTATTTCATAGCTTTGCAGAGGGGGAACAAATATGAACACCCTTCTTGAATTATTATGTAGGGCAGAATCAGAACTTAATCCCAGTTTTGTACAGCAAGGCTAATGGGGAAGCATGCAGCAAGCTTAGAACAAACACCCACTACAACAAAGGATGGGAATGAACCAAGGGTTATGACTGAATATGCAGATTTGTTTTGGTGTGTGTCTCCAATATGTGGTGTCTGGGACATCTGTCAGTGGTGCCTGTGGTGTCTGGGACATCTGTCAGTGGTGCCTTTGGTGTCTGGGACATCTGTCAGTGGTGCCTGTGGTGTCTGGGACATATGTTAGTGGTGCCTGTGGTGTCTGGGACATCTATCAGTGATGCCTGTGGTCTCTGGGACATCTGTTAGTGGTGTACAGGGACTAGGGCATGTGTCATTATGGGGAAAGACAGACAGACAGAGGCATGGTAAGGATGTGAATGTTCAGATGTGAGCACACACAGCAAAAATGAGCTTGTACTGTATCTCACACAGATACATGCGCAGGAGGTTCTCTTTTCTCTCACACACAAATACAGATGTACATACGCATGCAGGGTCACATGGTCTATTTCTGGATGATAACTAAGTATTAAGGAGCCATGTTAAGCCTTACTGTTTCTGTGACTCTGACTAGAGAGGTTAGAAAGGTGGGGGGGTGGAGAGAGGATCAAGGAGAGAAGTGAAAACAGCAATAGAAAACAAACGTGGTTGTCTGGAGAGGGAGATGTGTGTGTGTGTGTGTGTGTGTTTGTGTGTGTTTGCCCAGCTGCTTCAACTCTGAGATCTACCAGGACAGCAAGAACGAGCAGGAGAGAAACAGTGGAGGGGATGTTTAAAAAATGAGAAGTTCAGATTGTGCTTTAGGCTGGCAGTGCCAGTATAATCCTTATAGATTGACAAAGTGACTACAGCAATATACATGGTTGTTGTAGTACTCTGAGAAAAAATGTTTCCATTAGGGTTCTGTGGCTGTCACAGAGGGTTCTGTGGAAAAGCAGTATGACATGGCGATATGGCATGTCCTTCAATCTCTGACCATGAAATGTTCCTCCCACTTGCCTCTTCCACCACCAGCACCCTCTCGACACTGCCTATAGGGATAAGTGTCCTCTCTTCTTCCTAGAATGAAACGTCTAAAATCCTAATTTGCGAAATACAAAGTGTAAAACTGTTTTCAAAGAGAGAATTAGCTGTGAACCATGGGAGAGCGGCTAATGTCACCCTGCACAACATGAGCCCTGGCCTCCCCTCTGTGCTCTGTGTGCTCTCTGTGTGTGTGCTCTGTGTGTGTGTGTGTGTGTGTGTGTGCGTGTCTGAGTGTGTGTCTGAGTGTGTGTCTGAGTGTGTGTCTGAGTGTCTGCGAGTGTGTGTGGCCATTTCTGTAAGTTCTTAGAAGTTGGCATTCCTGTTTATACTTGTGAGTCCCAATGAACGCTGTGAACACTTGCTGTATTTCTGTAGCCTGTCTTGTGATATTCCTGAGGAGGTGTTAAGAGCTGTGTCAGCTGTGTTGATTACAGCAGCTCTTTGATGGCCCTTTCCCAAGGGAGTGAAAGAGCGACAGAGCGAGAGACAGAGACAGAGAGAGAGAGAGGGAGAGAGAAAGAGAGAGAGACATATACACATGCACACCCACAGAAATATACTTCAAAAGACAGTGATACTGATCGCTGACAGGTTTTAAGAGATGCAAACTGAATCAAAGGCATTCAGCGAGACACAGAAAGACACAGAGACAGACCCCTATGTACACCCCCCACGGTTCAGCCCTTCTAGTACTAATCACCTTGCCAGCCAGGTTTGCAGACAGGTTTAACATAGATGTGTACCGCCACGCTCTCTGTGGATCTCTTCTGTCCGCAGTCGAAGGCTGTGACCAGGACCTCATACTGTTGCTGCTTATCAAAGCTCAGCTTCTCTGTGTTCCTGATGTTACCTATGGAGGACAGGAGAGGTCAGAGGTCAGCTTCTCTGTGTTCCTGATGTTATCTACAGAGGACAGGAGAGGTCAGAGGTCCTAATCAACCGGCTACTGTCCATCATATACGAACTGAATAAGAAATTACACATTGCCTTCCACAGGACAAAGCATGTCTATGTGTGTGTGTGTGTGTGTGTGTGTGTGCGTGCGTGCGAAAGAAAGCATGGAGGGATTTGTTGTAGCTCTAATGTGCTGCCCTAATATTTGATATGGTAGACTTAATTAAGGCTGATGAGAACAGGAGAACAGTGTGTGTGTGTCTGACAGATGAGGCAACACACAGTGAAATGCGATGAGGCAGCAGAACACAACAACAGTATGTGCAGGTAGAGAGGTACTGTACGTATGGATATGAGCTGTGATGGAGAGATGGAGACAGTAGTTTAGGGAGAATACAAATTATAGTGAATGTATGAAAAAGAGGACAAAACTTCCTTTACAGGTAACAACTGTTAACAAGTTGACAATTATGCCAATTAAGATCTCTCTCGCTCTCTCAATTCAAAGCGTGTTATTGGCATGGGAAACATATGTTAACATTACCAAAGCAAGTGAAATAGATAATAAACTAAGTGAATTTAACATTACACTCACAAAAGTTCCAAAAGAATAAAGACATTGCAAATGTCATATTATGTATGTATACAGTGTTGTAACGATGTGCAAATAGCTATTGCTGCTGCGATTGCACTGTGATATTATCTAAATTGGATTTGTCCTCAATTTCTTTTGTGGGTCTGTGTAATCCGAGGGAAATATTTCTCTCTAATATTGTCATACAATTGTCAGGAGGTTATGAAGTGCAGCTCAGTTTCCACCTCATCTTCTCTTGAGAGCCATGTCTGCCTTCGGCAGTTTTTCTCAATAGCAAGGCTATGCTCACTGAGTCTGTACATAGTCAAAGCTTTCCTTAATTTTGGTACTGTCACAGTGGTCAGGTATTCTGCCACTGTTTATTCTCTGTTTAGGGCCAAATAGCATTCTAGTTTGCTCTGTTTCTTTGTACATTTTTTTGTAAATCATTATTTTTTTGTTTTATCATAATTCTATTGGGTCTAATTGTGTTGCTGTCCTGGGGATTTGTGGGGTGTGTTTGTGAACAGAGCCCCAGGATCAGCTTGCATAGGGGACTCTTCTCCAGGTTCATCTCTCTGTAGGTGATGGATTTGTTATGGAAGGTTTATGAATAGCTGCCTTTCAGGTGGTTGTAGAATTTAACAGCTCTTTTCTGGATTTTGATAAATAGCGGGTAACTGCCTAATTCTGCTCTGCATGCATTATTTGGTATTTTACAATGTACACAGAGGATATTTTTGCAGAATTCTGCATGCAGTCTCAATATGGTGTTTGTCCCATTTTGTGAATTCTTGGTTGGTGAGCCGACCCCAGACCTCATAACCATAAAGGGCAAGTATTTTTAGCCAGATCCTAATTGATATGTCAAATGTTATGTTCCTTTTGAAGGTGTAGAAGGCCCTTCTTGTCTTGTCTCTCAGATCGTTCACAGCTTTGTGGAAGTTACCTGTGGCGATGATGCTGACGCCAAGGTATGTATAGTTTTTTTGTGCTCTAGGGCAACGGTGTTGTCATGACGTTGGCCTGGGGATAGGTTTATGACAGTCATAAATACCTCTTCCCCCCTTTTTCCTCTCTCTACCCTACTGATGTTACATTTGCAAAACCCTTGGTTAACATAGAGATTCTGAAAACATCAGAAGGTGGGGGGAAAAATTGAACCAATGGAACATATGCAGTGGTACTTAATGAATATGTTGTCAGTTCGGTTGTCATCTGAGACATTCTCATCAATGATAAGATGACATAAAATCTATAGTGGAAAGTCTACACATCATAGTTATCGGATTCACATGGAATTGTTGTCCAATTGAAATGTTTGAATATGAAATTATTCGTGATGGGATGAAATGTGATTTTAGCTTCTAAAATGTGAGATTTGGGTTTTCATAAGATAGGGCTCTGCTCAATCAGTGGCCCGCCCCTGTGAAGGGACATGGGCTATAAAACCTTTCAAACTTGCCCTCCGCTCCCTTCCTATATAAAGCCTTGACGACAATATAACCTCCTGTTCCGATGTGGGGACGACGGTCCGATGTCAGAATGGTTCAGATAATAACTACAGAACGAAGCCAACATCAGCGTGAGCTTTGGTTGCGAATGGTATGAACTTTGAACTCTTATTCACTACAAAAGTGATACGTCCTAGCTGTTGAGTTAGCAACAGCTGCTGCAAACGAGGGTTAGGAAGGAATAGACAGAGTATCCCGTCTATCACACAACGACGTTACTACAACATATCCAATTGATAACCAGAGACATTCTTCAAAGGACAAAGGACTTGGTTGGACAACACGGCCTTCCATCTACCACCAACCAACCGAAGCGCAGCTCAGAGTAAATATTTATTGCATTTTCCTTTTCCAAATGGGCGGTAATTTAGAATGCATAAGATACTGTATTTACGATAGCACAGCTTCGGCCTTTGTTCCACAGTCTTCCTGCTCCTTCACTCAAACCCAGCCCCTTTTCTTTTCTGTAACAAGCTGTCATATCTGTTTCGCCCGCGAGGGACGTTTTCCTTTTGACGTAATTTGTAATCAAGTTATGATTTAATTATGTGTATGTGTAATTCTGTGTGATTAGTTAGGTATTTAGTAAATAAATAATTAAACCCAATTTTGCATTGCTGATTCAAATTGTTAGCCAGGGTTCGTGCAGATAACCAAGACTTTACAACTTTCAAATGAGACTGAATTAAGATGATGATTAATATTGACTGCTATTGATGTAAAATATTACTAGGTCTTTAAGAGTTTATTCGGAAGATAACAGCAATATACATGTCATTTCGCGGTGCCTGACTCTCTAGTTAATTACATTTGCATGATTAGCACAATCAGGTAATATTAATTACAGAGAAATTATTTTATAGAATAGCATGTCATATCACTTAATCCGGCATAGCCAAAGACACGACAGTGTCTAGATGGAATTTGTATTTGTGGTCCTGGCAACTGGACCTTTTTTGGAACACCATTATTTTTGTCTTACTGAGGTTTACTGTTAGGGCCCAGGTCTGACAGAATCTGTGCAGAAGATCTAGGTGCTGCTGTAGGCCCTCCTTGGTTGGTGACAGAAGCACCAGATCATCAGCAAACAGCCCTGTTGGAAGAAATATGTGTGTTTTTTGCCAATTTTAACTGTACACCTGTTGTTTGCATCACTGCCTGGTATGGCAACTGCTCGGCCTCCGACCGTAAGGCACTACAGAGGGTAATGCGTACCTCCCAGCACATCACCAGGGTCAAGCTTCCTGCCATCCAGGACCTCTATACCAGGCGGTGTCAGAGGAAGGCCCTAAATATTGTCAAAGTCTCCAGCCACCCTAGTCATAGATTGTTCTCTCTGCTAACACAAGGCAAGGAGTACCAGAGCACCAAGTCTAGGTCCAAGAGGCTTCTAAACATCTTCTACCCCCAAGCCATAAGACTCCTGAACATCTAATCACGTTTTTTTTTGCCCCCCCCTTTTACACTGCTGATACTCTCTGGTATTATCTATGCATAGTCACTTTAATAACTCTACCTACATGTACATATTACCTCAATTACCTCGACTAACCTGTGTCCCCATACATTGACTCTGTACCGGTACCCCCTGTATACATCCTCGCTACTGTTATTTTATTTGCTGCTCTTGAATTATTTGTAGTTTAATTTCCTATTCTTATTTCTTTTGTAGTTTTTTGGGGGAGATATTTTTCATATATATTTTTTTATTGAACTGCATTGTTAGTTAGAGCCTGTAAGTAAGCATTTCACTGTAAGGTCTGTTGTATTTGGCGCATGT